>NC_137816.1:15053577-15091077 GCF_963921795.1 Nannobrachium achirus | reverse complement strand
TGTTCTACAGGAAATGCTCTCACCACACAGACTGCAGGCTTAACCTTATAATGGAGTCCCTAGTATTTAACCAGCCTGCTTCCGTGCGCTTTATGCTAGAGCCTCATTACATAAACAAAATAGGCCATGGCAACATGATGTGACCAGCTGGGCTCCATATAGTCCTATGGACCGTACATGGACCTGGAGCGGAACACCAGGGGAGGTTTTCCAAGTGTGGATCTGTGTCCTGTACTGGACTGGAGTGAGGACAGGTTGTGGGGGGGAACGTGGCTACAGTAGTAAAGACAGATTTGTCCGGCCCCTCTTGCCTTGAGGTCTTTGGCATTCTACACTTTGAGGGCCAGAGGGACAGCACCTGCTACGCAGTAAAATCCTCCGTGTTTTTACACTCACACAGAGTTATATTAATATTGAAGGTTTCGCTGTGTCTCATAAAGATTGACACATATTTAGCCATAAGCACACACATCTACACATGTACACACAAGCACGCGTGTGTAGTGTACGCACACGCATGTACACGGGCACGCATGCACACACACATGCATGCATACACACGGACGCACACACGGACGCACACACGCACACACGCACGCACGCACGCACGCACGCACACACGCACACACACACACACACACACGCGCACACACACACTGACAACAGAGAGGTTTTGGATGTGGACTCCCTGTAATGGAAGGTGCAGGTGTTGGGATGTTTCAATGGGGGAATTTCCGAAGCCCATGAAGTCTGCAGTCAGACTATAATAGCAGCCCCGATGGTTGTTCGATCTTAACAACATGTGTCCAGGGAAAGAGGCTTTTACAGGCCAAGCCCCACACCTGCCCTGTAAATATACTCCCTCACTCTGTGCTATTCCATCAGCTATGTGCTCCACTCATCCCTGCTTATCAATTCACACTCTGTTAGTGGCCTATAGTGTTTGAACTCCTTGCTTTTTCAAGTTTAAATGTTGGTTGGTTGATAGTGACATTTTGTCTATCACACCTGGTATTTTATTGTGAATGGGACTTTTAGTGTGTTGTGAAAAGCCCATGGCGTTTAGGGTTTAGGTTTTTGTATGTGTCTTAAGAATCTTTCTAAAGTCTTTTAAAAGTTAGAGTACTTTTGTGCCACATTAGGAGCCTGTATATAGATCTGTTATTCTGTCACTGTCGGGCAGAAACCTTGTATCTCCAAGTTTCAAATGTGTACGTTTTTGGTAAAGCAAAGCCCTGCTTCATCATACAAGATCGTCGCACAAAACTAGTGAAAACAGCAGATCTACAAGCACACAACGCCTCGCGATGCTGTTTTCACCAGGGATTAGGGTTTAGGTTTTTGTATGTGTCTTATGAATCTTTCTTCAGTCTTTTAAAAGTTACAGTACTTTTGTGCCACATTAGGAGCCTGTATATAGATCTGTTATTCTTGGCACGCAACACCAGCACACAACAAATTATATCTCAGGCATAAGCGTCATCCCTGTGTTCAGTCTTGTAACTATCTCCCCTCTTCTCATTTCATTAGGAATCACCCAACACTTCACACAGAAACATTCAATTACGCTCCAGTGGTAATTAAATGTTCCTCAAATGAGTTCATTTAAATCATCTTCTTCATTTGGGCTCCATTCGGGGTTTTTAATGCTCGGCGCTCAACGCAGGGCTCAAATGAACATTAAGCCCCTCACCCACGGGGAGAGTTTAAAGGGCTATGCTCACACAATCACAATCAGATGACATTTTAACCAGCTTATAGTGGGCTAACAATTGAGATGACACATTTAACAGAAACAGCTAGATAAGTTGCAGCGACACACACTAGCATTGATTAAAGTAAGACACCTGGTAGGTCATGAAGAAAAAGGTGATGTGCCTTTGAATATGGTCACACACGACTCCCCTCATTTCAATGTAACAGTAGTTACCAGTGCTCTTCTCCAGCATCGAGTCCAAGTGTGACATTACCTGTGATTACTTACGTAACCTTGGATTAAGTCTGATTTGACATGCGTAATAGGAATGATCACAGAGGACCAAAATTCATCCACTCACGTTTCAACGAGACAAACATGGGACTTAGTCTTCTTTTTAGAGGTTTAGTATACATGGCCAATGAAAAGGCATAAATGTCATTGCAAATCTTTCAATTATAAATGGTTGAAAGTATATCTATTGCTGAATATTCATGGCTTAAGGGTGTCCGCACCAAGCACAATATCTAGGCTATTTAACTATGACAATAATTAAGTGAGCATCCACTGATGTTGTCATTTAGTTTTGGTGTGGACCCTGCCATCCACTTGAGTTGGAACGATTTTTAAAATGATATATTTATAGTTACAGTTAACATGCTTGTTGTGGGTGGCCCATTAGGCCTATGCTACTGTACTGTATATGCTTTATTCCCTTCATTTCTAGACTAACTAATGTAGCAATATGAATGTAGATGTAGAATAAAGGCTAAAATAAATAAATAAAAATAGGCTTTATAGTGTCTACATTCTGTGTTAAAAGGGTCCACCTCCAACTACAATGGCCCAACCACGCACAGTCCAACATAATGAATGTAATAATTATGTGTAGGTGATATAACTGTAAATCATTTAATGGCCCTACAAGGCGAGAGTTATTTTTAAAAGGGGATTCATCAATATTCTCCAGGGGTACATGGAGAAAGGTCAGAAAATCTCTCATTAGGATGTGAGCATGCGCGCATGCGCTTCCCTACGTGTACATTTGTATGAACATGCATATATTTGAAAGTGTGCCTCTGTCATGGAGTACGCATGTGTGTTCCTACAGCATGGTTTGGCTGATGTCCAGGGGCGTCAATTGGGTATGGCAGGGGTATGCAGCTGCCATACCCTGGGTCCAGGGGGAAAATAAAAGTTGCTTTTAAATATAAATCTATGAATGTCTCTTTGTCTATCTGTGCCGGTTATTATGTTGTTAAATTACAGTAAAGTAACTGCAAATGCAAGATTTAACAATGGTCACTTTAACAAGGTATTATAATTATATTCTCCACACTTGTATTCTCCCCATCTTGACAAAATGGTTTATTCCCAGGTTCCGCAGGTCAGCTGCACAGGTGCAATGCATTATTGTTAATTGTGGCATGTTTACTAACATGCCAAGAAACCGTAGAAACCTGTGTAAAAAAACTGACAAAACTCGTTTTTTTCAGACATTGTGAAAATAGCCGATCTACATGCTCACAAGCATTGTGAGCATGTAGATCTGCTATTTTCACAATAGAACTGTGTTATACAAAATGTAATGCCTCTTTTCCATGAGGACTCCCATCTTTGCCATACCCTAGCTTTGGCTGAACTGACGCCATGCTGATGTCTAACAGTGGGTGCGTTGCCACCAGTGCTAACTGCAGTACCAAGGGAAGGCTTGTGAGTAAACAATGAGACACTAGCTTCCTTAGATCTGCCTACCTTGTAAAATAAGCTAACACAAAAAAGCCCTACGTTTGCCACACACATTTATTAAGTACATCACAACACAAGGTTCAAGGTTATTTGTTACCTATTGTGTATACAGTACATACAAGTACATTATTTGTTCTGGTTCTTCAGACAAGTATCATTAATGATAATAATAATCTTAATTACAATAGTAATCATATGTACAACAAAGGAATATTTACTACAAGCTATAGGTCCGTTGTCCCAATGCTTAAAGGGATAGTTCACCCAAAAAATAACTTTTTTTCTATCGATTACTCACCCTATGGAGACTTGAATTCGTGGATATGTTTTAGTTTTTGTCGCATTCCAATAATTTGATGACCAGCAGTGGTTCCCTCTGGAGACACAAAGAGTCTCCTCAAATTATTGTCTTAGTGATGCGACAAAAAAATATCCAAGTAATTCAAGTCTGCATGGGATGAGTAATCGATAGAAAAAAAAGTAATTTAGTTGCTTGAAGGATCTGTGCACGTGGTTCTAACTCCTATGTTATAAACATGTTATAAACCTCTGTGGCAAGTGAAAGCTGTGAGGTAAACTGTGCCAGTGTCATTGGCATTGTTCAACAGACATGGCTGCCTCTGGCCCCAGACAGGTGGGGCGGGTGGAGGGGGGAGTGGGGGAGTTACATCACTGTCATTGATCTAACTAAGGAATTAGGGATGGGACGCTATGAAACTTTCATATCACGATTGCTGTGACAAAGAAATCGCAGTTCACGAGATTATCGCGATAATCAAAATCCATTATCCTAGGGCAGAACATTTGCCAAAAAATAGCAGATCTACAAGCTCACAACGCGCCGTGTTGCGACGCGTTGTGAGCTTGTAGATCGGCTATTTTTTGGGGAAAGAAATTTGATAGAGTGGGGAAAAAAAGACTGTATCAAGTACTTTTATTATAAGTACCGTTTACCAGTTATAGAGGGTTCAAGTGGTACCGGATATGCAGCTCGGCAAATAAAAGGTGAACTGATCCCAGTGCACGGAAGGTGGACGATATCACGATAAATGAAATCTGCACAATACGATTATCGTGAGTGTTTTTTTATCACGAATAAACGATAATATCGCTCATCATCACTCATTATCACGCTCTGCTTTCCTTGGTTTACACTGTAGTGTACGTCTATGAAGGGCAGAGGTTATCATTTTTGAATTCCTGAGTTGGACGTTATTGACAGCGTCTGTGTTGCAGCTCGTGGCAACAAGACGGAGGGAAGGACCCCTTGGACTGAGCTGGGCTGAGCTGGCTTGTATTGGCATATCGTTAAAGTCATATTATCCATACAATTGATAACATTGCAGAGCAGATTTCATTAAGTCACTATGATCGAACATTTAAGAGAGAAAGTGTGGGTGTAAAGTAGGAATTAACCAAAAAGTCGACGAGTGGACTCGGTCGATTTCATTACACAAGTCGACTCCCACCAAGGAAAGTTGAAAAATATTTTCTTTTTCTTTTTTCTACCATTATTTTAGCTCCAGTGCGTGTGTACAGCATTCATTGCTTATTGTCAAGGAGAGAATCCTTCTGTCCTTGACAATAAGCAATCAAGGCTATATATCGTCGTTGTCGGGTGGAAACCTTGTATGTCCAAAACCGTTTGTTTTGTATTTATCATTTTTAAAAAATGATTTAAACGCCTCGAAACTCGAGGCGTTGTGTGCTTGTAGATCTGCTGTTTTCACTTGTTTTGTGCGACGGTCTTGTATGATGAAGCAGGGCTTTACACATTTGAAACTTGGAGATACGAGGTTTCTGCCCGACAGTGACGATATTCCATGTCCAGCGGTAAGTAATTTTTGGGTTTTGTCCCCCCCGTTCACCCATTCGACGCAAGTCGACTTCAACTCAACTCTTTACTGAGTCGAGTCGACTTGCAAAAATCACAAGTCTTTAATGCCCTAGTGTAAAGGTACACAATGAAGATCCTAAGCGTTAAGTCAACTCTGAGCGTGTGCACCAAATTGTCCTATTTTGGTCTCCATTCTCAGAGTTAAAAATGTATAAACAAATACTGAGAATTTTACATGCGTACTGTGCACTGTAGAGGGGGGGAAAAAAGAAACATTCTTTTTTCCGTAAAACTAATTTCCTGTTCAGTCACACAGGGTTAGATGTTTTGTCAGAGGTTGTGTCGTAAAAACATCATATCATCCAGATACAAAATGTTTCCACGGCAGTTTTGTTATCCTAGTGTCTAACTAATTTTGTTCAGGTCAGTTTAGGTTTATGTAAGAAAAACAAGTCATTAGTTTGGGTCAGGTTGAGGCCACACGAGTAAAGGGATACACTGAGGTTGGTAACCTCTGGTTTTGCAGGTGAAAGCTTATACCCTCTTTCAAACCAGCCGTTTAACGCTTTAAAGACTAAACAACAATACTGCTGAACAATCTAATTATGTTCTAAACTGGGTTTTATTCACATATACTGTACAGTACATTCCTATTTTATATATTTACATTCAGTGGCCAATAATGTCAAGAATTGTTAAATATTTTTGAGAGAAAGACAGTTGTATAGTTTTGCCACAAGAGAGCTGCATCATTGAGGAGCAACCTTCCATAAAGAGACACTGGTGGCTGACACACACATGCACAGTCGCACACATGCACAATGTACACATGCACACGCACGCACGCACGCACGCACGCACGCACGCACGCACACACACACACACACACACACACACACACAGAGAGAGAGAGAGAGAGCAAAGCACAAGCCTTTGACTTTGACTCCATGCAAACATGTAACAAATCTCAAAAACATAACCTGGAAGAGTGGGTCCACAAAAAAAGGAAAAGTAATTGTAGATAGACTTTGGAAAGCTATTCAACAGTTAATATATCATTATTGCTCTACACATTAACCCTACACATGGCAGTAAACCAATACATCATGTTCATGTGAATGTAATTACGGCTAATATGCAAACCACTCTGCCATTTCTTGTACATTATTGACCAGTCTTATTCGATTGCCCTACCTTTGCATGTGACTCTCATTGAACAGTGTCATCTTTGTCATTTGCAGGGCCGAGCATTAATTGGCAACGCGGTCCTATGCACTATGACAAATATCCAGCTGGAAGGGAATGGGTGGGGGGGAGGCAAATTACGAAAGATTAAAAAGTCCTCACGTCAACTCTGACCATTTGACACAGCCATCTATTGGGCCGGCATGTCTGACACTGGCTTTCACACCACTGTAACACATTCACTGGTTTACTGCTGGTCCTTCGCCACTTAGTCACTGTGTCAGTGCCAAAAACGAAGCTAGCCCCAGGGTCACACACAGCCAAGTTCACCAGTCACACAGAGCCCACTTCCTTCCTCTAAGCCACAAATACCTTCCACCAATGTCATAGAGGCCATCCAAGATCCACCTCCGGCTGGAGAGAGAGCTCCGACTCACCTCCTGACCCCGTTTTGGCTGCTCGTGTCCTCTGTTCGCCCTCTCCCTACACTCTCCCTCCTGACAGATGGATTAAGGTAATTATGACGTGCCCATGTGCCCACATTCTGTTGGTGGGGTGACAATTGAGATTCCAGCTTTGTCCCTCTCACTAAACTGTTGATGAAACACTGAACCGCCCCGGGGCAAGAGCAGTGCTCGCTGGCATACTGGAAACGCCGACAGGGGGGCTGGTGGTCCTGTACTGCTCGATTTGAAGTCAATGCTGGGACTTTGTGTTGAGGGCTGGGAAATATTACAGTACATACAGTATACTGTGATATGAGACTAGATATCGTCTGGGATTTGTGATATTGAAATATTCCATTCCTATTCCTTGTTTATGTTCTTTTCAAAATGTCATCCTCACACGTTGTGACCTGGTAGACTGATTATTTTCACTATTTTGGAACAATTATATTATCGTCACACTACAATATTCCTGTTACAATATTGATGTTAAGCATTATCTCAAGGTCCGGTACTGTATGTTGCCTACAGCAGGGGTCTTCAATAGGGGGTCCGGGACCCCCTAGGGGTCCCAGACCCCCTATTGAAGGGGGTCCTCAGAGTTACTACAGGGGGTCCTCCAAATCTTTGTGTGATAGAAACTTGTTTTTTATATTAACCACTTGAACCCTAGCATCCATATTCTGAGAACTTTAGCCAAAAATAGCAGATCTACAAGCTCACAACGCCTTGCGAATAGCTTTGGAGGGGGAAAAGAGCAGACTAAGTAGAGTGAAAAGTCAAGTTTATTAAGTATTGACGGTTCAAGTGGTTGAATATCTGAAAATCCATTAACATGAATCCAAAATATACTGATGATCGTGCTGTCAAACAATGAAACTATATGGAATCTATGATAAGGTTGTGGGGGTCCCTGCTTCATCTCTCTCTATCAACTAAGGGGTCCTTGGCCTGAAAACGTTGAACACCCCTGGCCTACAGTTTGATTTGCCTACATTTGACTGCATGCACTCGAACTCTCAGGTGTTCCTCAGTGCCATCGTGGACAGTGATCATTTCAGGCTGGGGGCGATTCACCAAAGTGTTGGAATGCTATACTGATTAGATGGCAACACTGTATAGCTTATCAAGCCCTGTCTGGTAGGTTCTCACCGCACCACTGTTCAATTCACAATCCATGTCTCCTCCCCTCCCCCTCTTGCCTAGCAGACACACGGCAAACAACTCAGGGACCTTTGCTCTCTCTAGGGTGTTAGGTCTGTCGCTCAACAGGAATGAAACCGAGCAGGCTCTGATATCGGCTGTCTGTCTGGTCTACCGAAGTGTGCTCTTCATGCCATTGTTTCGTGTTTTGATTTAAGAATTGGACTTCTTTAAACGTCAACGTGACCTGATATGCAGGGTTATTTAGCTAAAGATTAGCGCAGGCTATTGAAAACATGGTGATGCGTTTCAGTGAATTAGATCACTGTATCACATGTTTTGGGGGTGTCAATATTTTGGATCAGTCTGTTGGTTACATCTATTATTCCATGCACAGTCAAATCCCGGTGCTAATTTAACTCTGAGGGTAAAGAAATGTACCTTCATTTTTACACTCTCATACTGGATTACACCAGTACATTGTAACAACAGTTTGTCACTGTCGGGCAGAAACCTTGTATCTCCAATTAAGTTTCAAATGTGTATGTTATTTCGTGCTTTATCACAGAAGACTGTTGCACAAAACTAGTGAAAACAGCATCTACAAGCACACAACGCCTTGCAGCGCGAAGTGTGATTGGCTATTTTCACTATTTTAAAAACACAAAACGGTGCCCAACAGTTTTGGACATACAAGGTTTCCACCCGACAACAACGAGTTGCACTTTGGTTCATAACAGATATAATACAAAAAGTTATGATTGATGATTTCCCCAAAACTCATAATCACAGTTGTCAAGGTTGAATTTAAACTATAAATCAGTTTACCTAATCTAAGCCTTGCCCATAATTTATGGCACAATAAAGATTTAGTTTAAATGATAGTTAAACCTCAAGTGTTACTGTAACCTTAACAATATATCTTGGTAAATTAACATTATTACCGTATGTCATTTACAAGATTATGTCTGAAGTTAGATCATTTCTGATTTCCGTCTTGGAATATCACCCATGCATAGAACTTTTACATCATTTTACACAGTTAAAGGAGTAGTTCACCACTTTTCAACCTGTCTTCATATAATAGGTCCTCACTAATGTTCATGATAAAATATCAAAAAAAAATTCTACTCAGTCCAAGTCTCCTAGGAGAGCTGTGGGAAGTTCAGAATCCATCGTCTTGTGACATCATCATTCCCCCCCCCCCAATCTAAAAGAATATTTAGATTTTTATTATCGCGAGAACAATGGCTTCCACTTTAAAATTGCAACTTTTCAGGAATAGAAAGCCTGCAGTTTCTATAAGCTGGATTGGCAATCGATGATGTCACAAGACGATGGCTTTCTGACCTGCCCTCCTCTGAGAAAAAAAAGAAGCTATTTTTGTGTGAGGACCAATTATATGAACATAGGTTGAAAAGTGGTGTAGTGCCCCTTTAACAAAACATCATTGGAATAAAAAATAAGTTAACACACCTTTTAGCATTTTCAAGAATATATCATTTCAATTTTTTTGTTTCAGGTTTGTCATAAGACCTACCACATTTTATACAGTATATTCCTCTATAGCTTCTGTTTGTTTGTTTTTTTACAATATTCATGCTGTATTATCAAGCCTGATTTATACCTGGTTGCACCTCGTGTCTCTCACCAAAATTAGCAGATCGACACGCTCACAACGTGTCATGCTGAGATGCATTGTGGGTTTGTAGATCTGCTATTGTTGTGAGACACTGGCACGCAACTAAATATAAATCACCCTTCAGGGATTCTAGACAATGTATTCTACATTTTCACAGCTACATTCAGAATTTAAATCATCTGGATTCTGTGTTGCTTGCTGTTCGCCTTGGTCTTTTCCATGTGGTTGAAAAGCACTGAATAGGTATATGACATGATAACTTAAATAATTAATAATTATTAATAATTAATCTTGAGTTAATGTCGGATTATTGAAATAAGATACATAAAATGATACTGACAAATTGTGCCTCTTTCCCAGAGAGATCACTTCAGCCCTGTGGACTTTCTTCCCCTCTGGTGTGATCGGGCATCTTCTTCACAGTTGCACGATCTTCTCCATGTAGATCTCTCTCAGCTCTGCATCATCAATAACTTCAAAGGAACAAAAGCAGCTAAATTAGGTCCGCCACTTTCCTCTGTCATGACTAATGAGCTCTCCCTTCGTTTGTGTATTAGTCTCGCTCTGCTGTGGCTGTACCCCGGGGAATGGGCCACTGCTGTGTCTTTCTATGAACAGGTAGGCCCAAACAAAAGACAAGGCCACAGAATGGAAATAGAAACCGTGAGATTCTTTTCGGTTTCATCTGTTTCGGGGAGAAAAGATATTTATTATTAATTGTTTGTTTATCACCCATTTAAATGATATACAGTACATTGACTGGGGCCCCCAAGCGGTGTGTACTTGGTCCCCTCCTTTTCTCCTCCACACCAAATCTCTAAGCTGAATATAACTGATATGCAAGCTCACTCCGCATTGCCAAATCTGGTATTTTGCTGAATATTTGTCTACTGTGATATGATATAGGGTTCAAGTGGTTAATTTATAGTTTGAATACACTCTAATGTACCTGATCAGCCTGCTATCAGATGTATTCAGTAAACTGAAGTATCAGTGACTACCCAGTACCTCTTTTTTTAACCGTTGTTGGGGCACCAATGGCCGAGTGGTTGGGATGTGTACTACATGGGCATTTAGAAACAGACCTCTCACAATTCTGTTGACAGAGGTTAGGGACGTGCTGGCCATTGGGGAAAGCGGGACAACTCCCGAACGGCCGGTTCATTCCCGGCCGGTCCAGGCCGGCCATTAGGAAAAAATTAAACTGTTTGCACAAAAGTAAAAATTAAACTGTTTGCACAAAAGTAGTGAAAACAGCAGATCTACAAGCACACAACGCCTCGTGGTCATACAAGGTTTCCACCCGACAACGACAAAATATAACTCATGTAATTTGCCCACTGGCTTGTCACTTTGTCACAAATCTTTGAGTAGCAGCAGCGCTATAGAGAGAGATCTCTCTCTATAGCGCGATGAGGGCCTCTCCAACTCTTTTTCCCGGGCTGAATCAGGGGCCCAGTATGTCCCTGACAGAGGTTACATTGGATTTTTTTGGGTGACAGCCATATGAAAATCTGTTAGATGCTGTACTTTGTTAGACTTATTTCTATCACTGAGTTTGTTGACTAGTGGCAAAGGACCCCCCCCCCCCCATCTCTCTCTCTAACTCTCTCTCTCACACATAACATTTTATTTGAAAATCTCAACAGAAATCTTGCTGTGTCACTGTAGATCACTTCATGTGTGCATACCAAGAAACCCTTCAGTTGTGTTAATGCTCATAAGGCATGGGGTCAAAGGTCAGAATAAAACTATATTCTATATGTACAGTATTTATTGTTGTATTCGTATCCATCCATTTTCAAACCGGGTGCATCCATAACTCCATTTTCTTGTTTCATTAATTTAATTGCAGTGTTGATATGTTGCTTAGACTAATTGTTTACTGTACTTAAAATGGCTTAGTTTGGCGTTTTGTACTTTGAGTTCGTGCCAGAATCTGAAAGAGAGAGAGCGAGTGAGAGAGAGAGAGAGAGAGAGAGAGAGAGAGAGAGAGAGAGAGAGAGAGAGAGAGAGAGAGAGAGAGAGAGAGAGGGAGAGGGAGGGTGGGTCCCTGTCCATTAAAAGCAGATGAAGTGAATGAGAGAGAAAGAGAGAGAGACAGAGAGACAGAGACAGAGAAAGAGAGACAGAGAGACAGAGAGACAGACAGGAGGGGGGGGGGGGGGGGAATCTGATGGCCATGAGGGAAGTGGTGAACTCACTGAATGGTTATAAAAGCATCAGTGTGATTGGTGAGATGATGTTCCACAGTGTTGGGATACTGGGGACGTGACTGATTTGGCCTATCATTACACAGCGTGCACCCAGGAATCTAAAAATACCCCGCATCCCAACCATGAGATCATAGAGACACAGGGACTGTGATTATAGGCTTTTGTCACGGCCATGAAATGGCTATTTGTCAACACCGTGTCAAAAGATATCATCACTCCAAATAGTCCTTTGGTAAAGCTTACATCACGATCAGCTATAGTGCCAAGCTGCACTGTAAAATGTTACTCTTCTTTGGGTTATATTATGGATAAATGAACAGGAGGATTTTAATGTTTAATATTAAGTCAACTGATATACCGTTATAAATGTGTGCAATTTCACATTAATAGAAACATTTTTACATCTAACACATATAAGACAGTATAGGCTAAAGTTTATACAAAATAATGACACTCTCATTATACACAGAGACAAGCGTAAAGATGTACATTAAATCGTACTTAACGTCTGTTTATTCAGGTTGCCAAATGCAAATAAAAAGTTGAAAGGCATGGTTTCACAATCTCTCCTCCACCAGAACCAATGACATGAATGTAAAATTAAAAATGCCAATATATAAAAAAAAAGTCAATTGAATTCCCAATCGCATTTGAATAAGAAAAGATGCATTTAATTTAGTACCAATAGGAATCAATATATGAGTGGGATGAATACTTAAAGACGTATTTGATATAAGGGCATCTTTATCCTCAGGCGAGGACTGCTATATAGGGTACCCCTGTACTTAATATCAGCACGCATGCTTTACAATGCAAGCCAAATATTTGTTTTATTGGTGTGATTGGGTCTATCTAGGCATTATCAGCTATCCGGCTGAAGAGGAAACAGGACATGGACATGAGAAGCAGGAATACACATGCCTGTCCTGTGGCACTGTTGCACCAGTCAATTAAAAGAAGAAGACCTATGAACTGAGATGAGTGCAATGTACAAGAGTGGTTTAATCTATTACTATGCTGCTGGGCTGTGACCATGGCTTAGATAAAGCCATTTTATGGCAGTGGGGAATAATATAAGTCTGGATGGAACACTTGGTACACTGCTTTTCACTTTATAATGGCCATGTAATAGCCTATGAAGAGGATCTTGATATGAGCAAATGAACTCATCCAAAGTATTTGTAAATTGCAGTCTATCATATAACAACACGAGTGCGCATTTATGGCTTTATGACTTAATATTATGGTGGGAGGAGAGACTATATTGCCCTCAAAGAATTGTAATAAGATTGTCTTTGATCGTTTTGAAAATGAATAAATGTACTTTTTAGTTTTTGTTTGTTTGTTATTTCGTTCGTTCTTTTCTCAAGCACTTTGTCCGATTCTTCTGAGATAAGTGAAATAATCCTAATGAAATACACCTCTAAAGCGCAGTCTACTTCTAATGTAGATACACCCATGTCCAAAAGGTGGCACTGTTGAGTTTTATAAGGCTGCCCAGAGGTACCACTACTCTTCACTCTCTACTTAAATCTTAAATCCTTTGTCCATATATAGGCTATCTAAAGTTGCCAGTCAAAATCATGTATTGCCATATAATATATCATTCATAATCATTTAATGAATATGTGACAATACTTGCCCCCCCCCCCCAAAAAAAAAAATAGAGAAACAAAAGAGAGAGAGAGAGAGAGAGAGAGAGAGAGAGAGAGAGAGAGAGAGAGAGAGAGAGAGAGAGATCAAGAACCAGTTGTGACTTGTGATTGATTTCTCTCGGACCAAATTTTAATTTTGCAGATAGGAATACATATATTTATATTGAATCTTAAATATATAGGTGGTTTGTGGATGTGTTAACAAAATATATACATACAATATAGATTTAGCCTAATGCATTTCAAAGAAACTTAGGCGAAATAAAGCACCTTTGCGTCTAAATAGAATGTAACTTACATCTAACACGTAAAACAGAATGGAAATATGACCATTTCATTCTACTGGAATACATATAAATAGCCTATTATATATCTATTATCACGTGATAATTAGTGATTGATGATAAAACAATATAGGCCTATATATAAACGATATATTTATAGTTGGCAAAGAGTTAAAAGCTTGTGCTCCGGTTGACAGTCAGCTGATAGCCTTTGACAGTTGAGAAAAGTTTTGTTTCTGTATAATAGCCAGACTCTGCGCCCATTGGTTCCTACTCCGCCTGACGTCACATGCGCTATAAAACTCAGCAATGCTTTTAAACTCTGCTGTGTGTGATCCGTCTAAAAAATCACCCCACGATCTCACAGGCATTTTTACGTGCGAGGCTACATTTAGCCCCTTACCTTCGGCAATCTCTCTCCCTCTCCGCTTGCGCAATGTATTCATGAAGAAACCGTAAAGTGTTAAATGTTTGAAATAACAAGCCGCCGAATTTCTCATGCTGAAAAAGGACTCCGCTGCTCGCGTGCGCGGCACTGGCGTGTCAGTGCAATAGACTGCAAAGAAAAACTACTCCTGCGAGCTGGGAAGTCCGTCGCTGCAAAAAGGGCGCAGAAAACCTAATTTCTTCATTTCGAGACAAAACGCTTAAAAATTCAAACTGGCTCACGTCCTTCCCAGCCAGCCCAGTGTGACAGCTGCTCTTCACCCGGTTTGGAGGACTGTCAGCAGCAGCAAGAGGATGGCATCAGAGCTGGCAATGAGCAACTCCGACCTGCCCACCAGTCCCCTGGCCATGGAATATGTTAATGACTTCGATCTGATGAAGTTTGAAGTGAAAAAGGAGCCGGTGGAGCCCGATCGCAACATCAGCCAGTGCAGTCGCCTTATCGCCGGGGGATCCTTGTCTTCCACCCCGATGAGCACGCCTTGCAGCTCGGTGCCCCCTTCTCCAAGCTTCTCGGCGCCCAGTCCGGGCTCGGGGAGCGAACAGAAGGCACACTTGGAGGATTTCTACTGGATGTCCGGTTACCAACAGCAGCTGAATCCAGAGGCGTTGGGCTTCAGCCCCGAAGACGCAGTAGAGGCGCTGATCAACAGCAGTCACCAGCTCCAGTCTTTCGATGGCTATACCAGAGGGCAGCAGTTCGCTGGCGGAGCCGGAGCGGGAGGCGCCATGGCCGGGGAAGAGATGGGCTCCGCAGCGGCGGTCGTCTCGGCAGTCATCGCCGCCGCGGCAGCGCAGAACGGGGGGCCACACCACCACCACCACCACCACCACAGCAGCAGCCACCACCAGCCCGGGCTCCAGTCCAACGGCGGCTCCGGGGGGAACCATCCGCACAGTATGCACCTGGACCGGCTGGACGACCGCTTTTCAGACGACCAGCTGGTGTCCATGTCGGTGCGGGAGCTCAACCGGCAGCTACGGGGGGTCAGCAAGGAAGAAGTGATCCGGTTGAAACAGAAGAGGAGGACCCTAAAGAACAGAGGCTATGCCCAGTCCTGCCGGTACAAGCGGGTCCAGCAGCGGCACGTCCTGGAGGGAGAGAAGACGCAGCTCATCCAGCAGGTCGACCACCTCAAGCAGGAGATCTCCAGGCTGGTCCGGGAGAGGGACGCGTACAAAGAAAAGTATGAGAAGCTCATCAGCAACGGCTTCCGAGAAAATGGATCGAGCAGTGACAACAACCCTTCATCTCCGGAGTTTTTCATGTGAGTCTCGACATTATCGCGAAAAAACAAAAAAAAAAAAAGAATATCAACTGAGTTACTCAACCCACATAAAAAAAGAAAAGAAAAATCATTATGAAACATTTTTTTCTTTTTCTTTTGGCATTTATGCCCACTAGTCCAAGAACCAATTTGTCAACTTTTTTTATTTTTTTATTTTATGTTTTTCCAGAGATATGTCGACCGTTTTTTTATATTTTGAGGGCTTTGTTCATCCGTGCCTTTTTTCATTTTTTTCCCATTTTGGAGAAGCTATATTGTTAAAACTTTCATCTATTTTTTTTTGCTACCATACTCAATATTTTATGCATTGCCTATTTTTCAAGATCTTTTCATCGTTCATTCAATTTGCAGTGTGAGTAAACTATAATTTTTGAAAGTTTTATACAACTTGATGACACTGTATACAGTGTGTGCATGCAAGCACTATGTATACTCCTTTGAAGTTCATCAACTTGTCTTTTTCACCATTTTGCTTTTAATCCAATGTACAGTCAAAAACTGCATCCATCAGCAATATGTTTTTGATATTTTCCTTTACTTTTTGTCTGCCTACACTTGGAGGACTGCGAGCCTGCCATTTTACACCACCTCATCTCATGCGTTTGCTTGCTATTGTGTTCAGCAAGGAAAACAACGACTTTTCATTATAGAAACAATATTATTGTTTTTAAAAGAGACATGTTATTGAACTGCCCTGCATGCTGGACATGTATGGTTTTCCCTTTTTTTTGTGTGTGTGCTTGAAGATGTACTTTTGTCGGATGACTCCAGCATGGCATTCATACTTCATTTATGGGCCTCATCACTTTTTTGGGACAGGAACACAAAAAAGTGACAGGACTTTTTTCCCCCCCACCCCTTTGCAATCTGTACAAGTGCAATCTCAACTGTGTTGAAGTGCACCGCCGTCGTCTGGCATATAGAGTGCAGTGAACGCAATACATGCGTTCCTGATGGGAGTTGATCGGCTGGGATCCTGCGTGGTGCAAAAGGACCTCCTTCACCCACTAAGGCACTGGTTCCCAAACACTGGGTCGGGACCCATTTGTGGGTCGCGGACACATTTTTATGGGTCCCTTAATTTTGGGTTTCCTATATTTGTTTTTAATTGTTATTATTGCAAAACATTTAAAAAAAAAAGAAGAAAAAAAAATCCCCAAAAAGAGAAGATTTTCATGAAAAAAATGCTATGATTTTCTAACTTAGTAAGTTAGAAAACAAGTGTTTAACAAGTAGTGAAAACAGCCGATCTAAGCTCACAATGCTGCGCAAAGCGACGCGTTGTGAGCTTGTAGATCTGCTGTTTTCATTAGTTTGGGTCTCGACCTAAAACGTTTATGGGAACCACTGCTATAAGGACTCGACTCTCAAATCCCTTCCCGGGGACTAAACTAAAAACCTGTCTGTTGCTTTAAGCGTTCTGTTTATTTAAAGATACCCCCAAACTTGTGCATTTTTGTCAACTTTGGAACGAGTTTCAAGCGTGTAAATTAAGTGAAAGGTCTTTCTATTCTGCAAGTTGTAAGAGATATGTGAGCTACAGGTTGATTTTGGAGGAGTAATAGACGACGAGGAGAATTAATAAGGGTATTGCACAAAGTCGTTTCTGGCATTGGTTTCGAGAAAATCGGCACGATTCCAATGAATACAATGAGCAGTGTTGTCGTGTATAAACAGTGCTCTTGCAGCATGTGGCTCAAACAGAAGTTTGACAGCTATCAGGCTGTTGGTCTTCGACAAACACGTCATAACAGTATTTCAAAAACCAAAGTATTTAAAGAGAAGGAATCAAGATAGCCGAAGTCAAACTTTAATAGCCATGCTTTTGGAAATGTATCTCTGTGAGGAACTGAAGTATTTTGGACTGAAATGCACTAAAATGATAGCCTGTAATCACGTAGAACATAGGCCTAATGAAAATCCTATATTCTCTACAACTCAAGCAAGCGCAGGTAGTTTTGGCTTTTTGTAGCGACGCAATCTTAACATTTTGATATTTCTTGTCAAATTGGACAAGGCTATATAGGTTGTTTTGCCTCAAACGAACTCGATATTTTGCAAAGCAATAACATTATTATTATAATCAATAATGTCTGGACATTGTTAAATGGTCAGGGATTGACACCCTGCTTGTATAAAATGAGGGAGTATCATTCATCAATAAATCTTAAAAAAATATATTAATTAATCTTTCCTCTTATATATATATATATATATTTTGCTGTGCAAAATTATTTCACTCACTAACCATTATGTGATGTTCATGTGCTCGTTTTTTTTTTTTTCATTTCATACGATTAAATGATATGCAATAAATGTATGAATTGTGTTCAATGCGTTTGTTAGTTTTGTCTTGAATTGCCTGCTAAGTATTTTATGTTTGATTGACACCTCAGAGAATGGGGTTGAAACATGATGGAACTATACGGAAACGTCCCTCCCCCTTTCTGTGTCTAAACTCTGCTATAGGTTCTTGTTGCTCATCTTTCCTCCCCCTAAATAGCAGTAGCCTAGTTAATAACGTGCCAATCAGAAACATAACAGTAAGCTCTAGGCTAATAGTTGGCCTATAGGCCTAATAAACCCCAGAAGACTGCTGCACGGAAATATTTTTTTGTCACCTGACAATGAGTTGCATTTACGTGTGTTGAGCTGCAGGAGTGAGAGGTAATGGAACCACACAAGCAGATTAAGCACTACATGTGGCCTACATTTTAATACTGCGATTGACATCTGCTATGACTCATAATTGCACGAAACACGCTATGTTTTATTTTCTTCCATCATAGTTCACAGTGAAACCAAAAAGTTGTTTTCAGTAGACTATACAGCAATAATGATTTAATGACTAATGTGGACATTACAGCAGTTTGCTGCTACAATGCAGGAGGGTATTGATTAGGCACATGCATTTCTGTCCTTTTATTCCATTGTCAATCATCCATACAATTACAATATCAATCATTTACAATTATGTTTGCATGTGATACATCCACCTAATTATTATACATGCAAAATATGTTTTGTGCATGTTTTATTGTAAAATATGAATGTGTGCATTTGTGTGTGTGTGTGTGTGTGTGTGTGTGTGTGTGTGTGTGTGTGTGTGTGTGTGCGTGCGTGCGTGCATGCGTGCGTGCGTGTGTGTGTGCGAGAAAGAGAGTGAGATAGACAGACAGACAGACAGACAGACAGACAGAGAGGGGAGGAATTGTCTGAACCTGAGATGTATGCTTGTATGAAGGAATTTGGGTATATTCACACATCTCTGAAGGATTTGGACAATTAATTTTGCATTGAGTATTTTATACTTTAATTGTTCATGCACATTTTGTATTTTTGTAACATATTTGTGTGTGTGTGTGTGTGTGTGTGTGTGTGTGTGTGTGTGTGTGTGTGTGTGTGTGTGTGCGCGCGCGTGTGGCCATGTGTGTGTGTGTGTGCGTGCAAGCTTGCAATATAATAGGTGTGTGTGTGTGCAAGGCATGTGTGCGTGTGTCCGTGCGTATGTGAGTGTTGTCTGTGTGTTTGTGTGTGTGTGTGTGTGTGTGTGTGTGTGTGTTTGTGTGTGTGCTCGCGCGTGCAATGCATTTGGACGCGTGTGTGCGATGCATGTGTGCATGTATAGGTACGTACGTGAGTGTCTGTCTGTCTGTCTGTGTGTGTGTGTGTGTGTGTGTGTGTGTGTGTGTGTGTGTGTGTGTGTGTGTGTGTGTGTGTGTGTGTGTGTGTGTGTGCATGAGTGTGTGCGTGCGTGCGTGCGTGTGTGTGTGTGTGTGTGTGTGTGTTTTTGGAGACAGTGTGTGTGTCCGGCCACGCTGTCACAGTTTTCAGGCCGCACTGTCCTCTTTGTCAGAAGGCCCGGAGGTTAGCCTTGAACAGACCATGCTCTCAGAAAGAGAGAGAGAGAGAGAGAGGGGGGGGGGGGGGGGGTTGCACTGAGGGTACATTCATGTCAGGCATGTGAGGGGGCGTTCGAGAAGGTGCCAATGTGAGTCAGCCACTGAAGAATCAGCACCACTATACACAGTCAAATCATAACGCAGAGATTGCAGATGTAACCAAATGGGTATTGGGTACATTTGGTTACTTTTGTATACACTCTCTGAGTTGCTGTAAATATAATTTACGGATTTTACTGTATACGTTCAAGCTTGTCATGCAGCAGTATTCCTTCTGACTTCTTAAATGATATGAAGTGTCATATGGAAGTATATATATATATAACGGTATGTATATGTCACAGCGTATCGGGGAAAGATAGTTTCCTTTTTTTGATATACGTTAGGAAAGATGTTTTATAAGTGCTGGGACAATGAATAGTTTTGAGTATTTTGTGTGAGCGTGCCTGGAAAATAGCTTTTCTTCAAAGAGGAAAACTCTTCAGTGTTTTCGTGACGCTTTGAAGAAGCATTTAAGGCTTCGAGAATACATGCAAAATCCTCAGTGAGAGTCCCATTTTTACAACAATTTCAAACCCACTGTGGGGTTTGAAAGCGTTTGTGCTCTCAGGCCTCTGTGACAGTCATATTGTACATTGTGTGTGTGTGTGTGTGTGTGTGTGTGTGTGTGTGTGTGTGTGTGTGTGTGTGTGTGTGTGTGTGTGTATGTGTGTGTGTGTGTGTGTGTGTGTGTGTGTGTGTGTGTGTGTGTGTGTGTGTGTGTGTGTCTGTGTCTGTGTCTGTGCAAGTGTGCATGCATGCGTGTGTGTGTGTGTGTGTGTGTGTGTTCTGCCTTTAAAGAAAGCCACCACCGTTTTCAGGATGTTATTAAGCAGTACACAGTAATAGCCTTTCACTGACTATTGTGAATATTAATCTATATATACAGATGGGTATAAATTACACACTAGTTAAACCTACAAAAGAAAAAGCTCTGTACCATCTGCCAGTGATGATTTGCTGCCCAGTTACTCAGAGAACCAGTTTCAGTCCGACAGTCGTATCCTGCCCTGTTTTGTGTGATTTCCTTCGAGGTGCACCGTGCGCGGCTGCTGTGGTGGCTGATTTGCCCAGAGCGAGCGGAGAGACTGAGACAATAGTGGTGCTTGGGCTGAATTAAATGATTTTGCTGATGATTAATAGTGGTGTGGGCCACTGGCTCCTGCGATGTAGAGATGATAAATCGTGAGTACGGCTCCGTGCAGCTGTGCCGTTGCTGGGTCTTAGCATGCACACACCATGCAATTTACAGCCAAGCTGCTCTCCTTCTTCCTCAATTTATCTAATTACATCCATTTGATCTCAGCAATAGAGATGCCATTTATTGATATTTCATATTAGCTGTAAAAAAATAATAATACTTTGAATCCCTCGCTTGCTTTTATTTCTTCTTTAAAGGAAACCGGTTCCTCTACTTTGCCAGTACAAATAAAACACTCTCATTCTCATTCCAGTTTGTGTTTAAACACCATTCATTTGTGCGCGTGGGTTTGGTGGCGTGTGCAGAGTGGTATGTAAAGAATGATAATTCTTAGAGCTGTTTCAAATAGGTCAATGAGGGTCAGCAGACTGTTTACTATGGATGTTTCCTATTGGTGTAGACAGGGCTGTCACAATTATGACATTTTACATGACGATTAATTGTCACTCAAATAATTGCGATTAACGATTTAATTGTGTATTTGTCATTGACAATTACATTTCTGTTTGGCTTTTAGGCTTTGAAGTTGCACATGGCAGATATGATACATAACCTAAATATACAAAGAAATGACTGAAATAGAACATTGATAGTGGAAATAGCCGATCTACAAGCTCACAACGCGTCGCGATGCGACGCGTTGTGAGCTTGTAGATCTGCTATTTCCACTACTTTTTGAAAGTGTTTGTAACTATATTAAGATTTCTCAACATGGAAACGATTATGACGATTATGCAAAATAATTGCGATTACCCAAAATAATTGCGATTAGACGATTATGTAATAATTGTGACAGCCCTAGGTGTAGATCAGACAGATGTCTAATGTCACTTAGGGGGAGTGTACTCTGTCCCTCTACAGAAAACAGAGCACATACCCCTACCTACACACACACGCGCACGCACGCACACGCGTGCATAGACGCTCACAAATTATTCATACTTTTAATTTGTGAAAAAAGCCAATGCACAAGCTCACAACAATTCATTGTGATGTGTGGTGAGCTTGTAGTGTGGCTATTCTGTCAATTGTGTCAGGCTTCCTGAGAATGTTTTGTTATATATGTGCGTGCGCGCGTGCACGCGCGCGTGTGTGTGTGTGTGTGTGTGTGTGTGTGTGTGTGTGTGTGTGTGTGTGTGTGTGTGCGTGTGTGCGTGTGCGCGTGTGTGTGTGTGTGATTGTGTTGTGTGCACATACGGCTGTCACTCTGTCTTTTGGAGGGTGGCAGGAGGTCAAAAGTCAGCGCATAAGGCCGCTCTCAGGCATTAGAGTAATCCTTGCCCTGGGGAGCTCGTCTTCATTTCCTCGGGCCAGACAGCATGCAGTGAGTGAGATGCACACATACTGTACGTATGCACTTCCGATGTGGTGCACAATCAGGGGCGTCACACCAAATTCTGGGCCCTGGGTGCAAGGATTCACTGCGGGCCCCCCATGAATGTTAACTATATTGAAAAATAGCAGATCTACAAGCTCACAGCGCGGCACCGAGTGCCGCGCTGCGAGCTTGTATATCTGCTATTTTTTGAAAAATCGTGAAAATGTGTGCAAGAAACCTATGTTTCCATGTCAGTGGTGCTCAAAAGGACCCCCAAGATGATATGTATTTGACCACGGACCCCCATCTCAAAATATTTAGTTCCAGGGACCCCCCAGAAGCAAAATATTAGTTACAAATGTTCGCTTAAAAATACATAGGCCTATATCCAAAGATTTTGCACACATTTTCACGACTTTTCAAAAATAGCAGATCTACAAGCTCGCAGCGCGGCACTCGGTGCCGCGCTGTGAGCTTGTATATCTGCTATTTTTCAATAGCCAAAGTATAAAATAATTCAAGGCCCCTCCACCTTGGGCCCTAGTAACTCAGTCCCACTTTCCCCCCCCAGTGTGACGCCACTGCATGTGCACAATATCTTCAAGTACATTTACTGCAAGTTATGCACCCGTTTCCTGTTCTTAAATAGCAACACACCCACAGCATGTTTCATTTATTTTTTTGTTACATAAAGCAGCTAACCACATGAACCCCAGCGTCCCCTTTCTGGGCAGGTCTTGAACGCTAGACGGAAATAGGTGTGCATTCGCCTAAAATAGCTCATCTACATGCTCTTGAGCTTGTGAATTAGATCGGCGGTCTTCGTTGATGAGATCAAGGATCAAGTATCTGGGGGAGACTCTGGTTAACAAAGCTTTAAAAGGTTAAAAACGGCTAAAAATATATAATTGAAATGTTGATAAGGCAAATACAGGTTTATAATACATAGGCCTACGTATAATAAACCTTGTATGTCCAAAACCGTTAGTTTTGCATTTATCATTTTAAAAAGGATTTAAACTAGTGAAAACAGCCGATCTACAAGCACACAACGCCTCGCGGTGCGAGGCGTTGTGTGCTTGTAGATCTGCTGTTTTCACTACCTTTGTGCGACGGCCTTGTATGATGAAGCAGGGCTTTACTTTGCGAAAAAACGTACAGATTTGAAACTTGGAGATACGAGGTTTCAGCCCGACAGTGACGATATGTTGTGTGTTTATTAAGATATGTGGTGGTACACATAATTTGTAGACCTTGACTAGCAGCATGGCCTTGTAGAAGCACTTATGTCTTGAGCCTAGTATAGACATTGTCACATGGCAGTGTTGCTTGCCGAAAAAGACAGATTCTTTTCAAGCTACCAACACGACACATCACTCTAGAGCAGCGCACAGTGGACAGAAGTGGCATTTGCGCTTGATGCGATCGTCGTACACCTTTCTGCTTATGTCTTCGTTCTTTGTTTTAGCAATGTGCCAGCACAAGAGAAACGTCTGGCTCAAGCCGTTGTTAAGTAAGAATACACATGGAAAAATCTACTCCAGGGCTGTTGTATTTGTTTAACTAATCACGATACAGTGTGGCATTCAAAAGCAGTCGGGCATGGTCTTGTGCGAATGTGTGCAGTATGTTGGCTCGTGTTTGTGTGTCTAATTCCTGATTTATACATGGTTGCACATGATGTGGCGCATCAAAAATAGCCAATCTACTGAGCTTGTAGGTCGGATATTTTCAATGCATTGTCCTCAACAAAGTCTAAATCAAGCATTAGTGTACATGTGGGACATCTGAGGCGACCGTTTGGAGCGGGCAGTTTACTGTGGTGCAGGGATATGGTTAAAACCAACCGGAGAGCATCCTTTTCCAGTTTTCCTCTCTTTCTCTCTCTTCACCTTTCCCCATGACACGTTGGTTGGGCCAACAGGAATATTATACTGGATCTCATTATACATTTGTCATTGTCAATCTTGTGTTGTATTATTTGATGTAATTTTGTTAAACCTTGAATATATTTGTAAAATAAAATAAAACAGAGGCTATTCCTGATAGAAGAGCGATGCTATCAATTTGACTCAATTATGTAACTCTCTTTCAGAGTCTACTACACTTGCTACAAGTAGATTTGCCTCACAACAAAAGATTGCAAAAGAAAAAAAGGCAATATGTGCTATTTGTTTTATAGATGACCTCTTTCATAATGTAAATGTTTTGGTGTCTTTAGTGACCAATCAATATCGTTTGATTGTTTGTTAGTTTGACCCACGGCAGATTATCATCAATGAGGAGCAGAGCTACAGTCAGGTATCTCAACACATCTAAAGCCCCATAGAAAATGCCACGGTAGCCACAGTGATCACGGGCCTGTCCCAATTCACAATACATTCTCGGATGTGAAAGCCACATATCTACACTAGGGCATTCACCAAATATTTGAATATTTGAATATTCGAATATCAAAGTCACTATTCGACGTTGTTCACCGAAGTCGAATATTCGCTTATTTATTTATTTATTTATTTATGGTTTTCTCTTTAAAAAATGTATAGTTTATAAAGCTTGGCTAGATAGGAGGTCATAAGAATGAGCTGTCAATGCCCCTGGTGGATGAATTTGTAAATGCTCTATACCAGGGCTTCTCAAACCCTTTTAGGCTGTGACCCCCAAAATAAACATATTTGAACCCTGACAAGCACTTGGAATTGTAGGTATGTGAATCGGTTCCGCAGATAAATATTGTGAAAATAGCAGATCTCGCAACGCGAGGCGTTGTGAGCATGTAGATCGGCTATTTTCACAATGTTCGCCTCTTGCTTACTTAATATTTGACAGTTTGGCCAGTCCTGTAGAATATTCGACTATTCGAATACTTTGAGGTAGAATAATTCGAATACTAAAAATCACCATTCGTGAATGGCCTACTATACACAGTGTCATACTACACAATGTGACTGCATTCGTAAAGCCTGATCTATGCATCATTGCACCCCAGTGTGACCCACCAGCAATAGCCGATCTACATTACATCATCGTGCAACAAACTATAAATTAAGCATAATGCTCTCCCTCTGGTTTCAATAAGCAGCCAATCATGGATCAATTAAAGAGCATTTAGTTAAGCAGGGAATATTTCGCTCTTTTTACTCCATTTTAACTTGGCGGAAAGTCGAAGAGTGCTTCAAACAGGCATTTAGAGTGTGGCGCGGTGTTGTCGTTAGAGAGTTGCCCTTGAGAGAGTCTGGCTTCAGGTTATGTTGATAATGAGGTGGTCGGGCCTCGGCCGGGGTAATTTTATATGTCTGCAAATGGACAGAACGCAAGGGACTGTGACTTAAATGAATCCAACAGCAGCTCCCAATGGCCTCGTTGGATTCAAGATGGTAGCAGCTGTAAGAAAAGGGAAGAAAAAGTGTGAGCGTTTGAATCCCCAAACCTGCATCCCCTCCCCTTAAGAACCCAAAAATAAAATAAAAGACACAAACACACATACGCACACACACACACACACACACACACACACACACACACACACACACACACACACACACACACACACACACACACACACACACACACACAACAATATAGGGCCTACTGTGGTAGACAAGGCGATGTTGGTTAACATTGATCTCATTTAAATATTCTTTAGTCTATTTTTTGAAAAATGTTGGCTAAATAGTGTTTAAACACCCTCTCGCTCCCTCAGAGTCATTAAGGGACCGTTTAGGCTTTGTTCAGGCGTTGAGTGTCCCTGCAACGCTCTGTGTACAAGTACACACACTGTATGATTTAGATGCAGCGACTTTATGTCCTGCTGTGGTCTTAACATCGTCAGGCTGCATCGCTGCCGCTTCCCTGCAGCCTGTGTGTGCGCTCTGTAAAATTGAGTTATGTGGCATTTATTTGAAAAGCCGATAATTTAAGATTTTCTCCACTGCAGTGTGAGGAAGAAGTGTTTCCACGACTGTCATTTTCCACAGCACGCCTGAGGAGTCAGGCTGGCATCGCTTGATTTTTTTACAAATTGTACATGTGAACGTTAAGTGAGCTCTCTTGTGAGAGACACCCAACGATGACACATGTACGCACACACGTGTGCGCGTAACACGCAAGAGCAGGAGGCACGCGCAGGTACGCGCACACACACGCGCGCACGCACACGCACACGCACACGCACACGCACACACACACACACACTCCAGTATCACCGTCACCTCACTGCAAGTCAAGTGAGTATTGATCTCTCAACCAAGCAAGGTAACCTCTATGCCTCCTTTTGCCTCCCTTTTGATTCCTCTGCACCCCCTTCCACACACACACACACACACACACACACACACACACACACACACACACACACACACACACACGCGCGCGCGTGCGCGCACACACTATGACGCGCACACGCGCACACACGCACACACACACACGCACACACACACACACACACACACACACGTATTTTGAGTTCATGCTCCCTCCAGAATAAAGCTATGGAGTGCAGAGAGAGGGCAGTGGAGGGCTCTTCTAGCAATGGATCACTTTTCAACTCTGAAGAGCATTATTGGTGTTGTTTCATTCTTTATATTATAGTGATTGTGTGTTTTATGTTTGCACAGCATAAGGCTTCACCGGTTTGCAAACGCAAAGGTCTGTTTAATAAAATAAAATAAAAATGATTACAGTAACAAATATTCAACAAAACAAGTGTAGGGCCTTAAGAGGTCAACAGAATTTAACTCTGCTGAAAATAACGTTTACAGTAACAAAACAGGAAGTGAACTCAACTAACAGACATGAGGGAGACTTATATCAAGTCCCAAACCTTTCATGCCGCGACACCCCAAAATAGTCATATTTGAACTGGGGACCCCCCACCCTGGCAAGCACTTGTAGGCATTACATTTACAGTAATTTGACTCGGTTCCACAGTTAAATATTGTGAAAATATAGGCGAACTACAAGCTCACAACGCCTCACATTGCGAGCCGGTGTGTGCTTGTAGATCGGCAATTTTCGCAAGGTTTGCCTCTTTCCTACGTAATATTTGACAATTAGGTTTTGGTATTTAAAAGGTCTTAAAAGTCATTGAATTGTCACTTTAGAAATGTGCAGAGATACCTTTTATTCACTTACTGTATACTGTATGTTGGTTTGTTTACTGTAGAGTGAGAAAAAAAAAAACAATTTGGTGAACCCCCTGGGTCCCGACCCCTAGTTTGGGAACCACTGACTTATAATAAGGTGGACCAAACCAATAAATACACAGGGAGGACATCACTTATACTGTAACTAACTCATAATCTATACCAAACAAATTCCCAATCCCCCCATTTCAACCAATTCTCTTGGTATGATCCTTGGCTTGGCCCTCTGCATAAAAGCTCGCTCCGACCTCATTCCAGGAAACAGTCAGGTAACTCTAACAAGGAGATCAACTTACAGTAAACAACTTGTGCATGTTCTTATTAACAAACAATGCAAACAAACAAACTGGTGTGTGTTATGTATTTTAAATGCAAATTACTAAGCAAAGGTAGTGGCATGGGTGAAGGCAAATGGTAGTAGCATGTGTGAGTTTGTGGAGTCTAATCTCAATGTGTGGCTTTGGTCACGGCTGTGTGTGTGTGTGTGTGTGTGTGTGTGTGTGTGTGTGTGTGTGTGTGTGTGTGTGTGTGTGTGTGTGTGTGTGTGTGTGTGTGTGTGTGTGTGTGTGTGTGTGTGAGAGAGCACATTTAATTCATGCCTATAATTGTTAGTCTTATGTCACTGAGCGTAATGGTTTGGTGTGTAGTGTGCGTGCGTGTGTGTGTGTGTGTGTGTGTGTGTGTGTGTGTGTGTGTGTGCGTGTGCGTGTGCGTGTGTGTGGCGGGGGTATTGTTTAACTACATATCCTCACTCCTTTGGTTTTGCTTGTGTGCACGTGCGCAATTCTTGCCCTCTTTTTAATGCACGGTAAAATTCTGCCCCTTTTAAATAATTAATTAATTTCATGACACGATGGCATGATTCTGTGAAAAGGAAAATGTGAAAAGGGCTTAAAACAACGCATCTTTCCTTTTCTCTGTGACAAAGCGCAGATATTGAAGTTGCGTCTCCTGTGGTTAGAATGTTTTGATGCATGCCTTCTACCCATAGACTCTATTTGCATGCAAATTTCTACATTTCCTTCCACATCAAATGTTTTCTATGATACATGCATTTCACCAGACAGACGAGGTGGGAGAGAATGTTGCTCAGAATGAATTTGCCTTGTCTCTCTTCTGTGTGTGTGTGTGTGTGTGTGTGTGTGTGTGTGTGTGTGTGTGTGTGTGTGTGTGTGTGTGTGTGTGTGTGTGTGTGTGTGCGTGTGCGTGCGTGTGCGTGTGTGTAAATGAAATGAACGAGTGAGAGGCACACAGAGACAGAAACATAAAAAGAGTGAAATGCATCTATATGCATTTATCCATTCATGTTTTTTTGTCCGATGTTACCTGCTCTTCCAGGTCTTCCAGAAAATTCCTGCATCTGTGATTTCCAGCCCCGTTCCTCCGTGCCCTTACAGTAGCTTCTTCAGGTAAAAGGATTTCATCATATTCCTGACTCTCATTCTTTCTCTCTCTTTCTGTGTTTCTGATTCAGATTTTACTGAATAAGTTGATCTCAAATGATTTATGGAAAACAAATCAAAAACGAGACTTATTATGAATCGACAGTTTTTAATTTGTAAAAAAACAATTCCATCTAGTTGAATCTAATATGAAACTACATCGAAAGTTACAGTACATCTCTTCATGTGGGGCAAATAAAGTCTGCTGTATACAGCTCCCTTTTCCGCTAATGGGATGGACCTCTAATAGTGCAATGGATACAATAGTTGTTGAAGGTATCAGAAGTAGGATTTGTCGGTTTCGGTTTGTAAACACAACATTTAAAGTTGGCACCTCCTTTCTCTGTACCACATCAAACTGTGCACAAAGCCCCAAAGGTCAGTGGTGGAACAAATACCCACATATTCTACTTAAGTAAAAGTATCAATACTGAAATATAGAAATATTCTGTTACAAGTAAAAGTCTGTTTATTCAAAATGTACTTGATTAAAAGTATGGAAGTGTTGGAATCAAAATGTACTTAAAGTACCAAAAGTAATACATGTGTGAAAATAGCCAAGGTATAAAATAGGGCTAAAGTGGTTCATGTATGTTTTATAATATTATAATCTATATCTGCAAAGTAGCTAGTAAGCAAGCAAGTTTTCAAATAAATGTGGTGGAGTAAAATATTTGGATCCGAGATGTAGTGGAGTAGAAGTAAAATTATTGGAAATTGGAAATACACAAGTAAAGTACAAATAACTCCAAAGTTTACTTAAGTACAGTACTTGAGTGAATGTACTTTGTTACTTTACACCACTGCCAAAGGTTGACACTCAGAAACAGTTAGATGGCAGGATGGGTGTCTGGCTCTGCAGATACAAACCCCACCACATACGTCTAGTAGTGCAGGGGTTCCCAAAGCTTTTAGCTCAACACCCAAAAGAGAAATTAGACATAGGAAACATGAGTCAACATCTATCCCCGTATTCTCTTCTTTGTGCAAGTTAACTCTCTTTAGTCAAAACTGTAAAAATAAAAACATAAAAAAGATACATAGCCATGCCGAAGAAAATGTATGACCCCCATCACCTACAAAAGAAAAAAAATGAAGAATCGGTATTGAGTCTCTAAAGAATATTTACACTGTCACCAGAATGCGTCAGACATTATTTAATTCAGAGCCTTTTACTGTGGTGAAACGCAGAGCCTGTGAGAACGTGCTCACAATGCCCTGAAATCAACGCACAGAGAAGGAGGGGAACCTGTAGCGCATGTCTGCCACTGTAAGGCTTCCACTGATCATTCCACATGGCTGATCTGTTTGGAGGATGAGATCACCCGGCCGCGACTTGTAGATCTACAAGTTCACAACATTGTGAGCTTGCTATTTTTGGTGTGCGACAACTATACGACCCCCCATCTCAAAATACTTTGTGCCAAAGACCCCAACATATGTGTCCTTGAAGTAATAGCAGATGTATAAGCTATCGCAACACGAGGGGGGTGAGCTATATTAACTCATTTAGCTGGGGACTCCCTGGAGCCTCGTCACGGACCCATGGGGCTCCCTGGACCCCACTTTGAGAACCACTGTTCTACACCAGTGGTTCTCAACCTGTGGGTCGGGACGCCCGGGTGGGTCCCCAAATTATTTCGAGGGACATTTTAATACCTCTAATACGACAAATGAAACATTGGCCGAATTGAATATTAGAGGCAGAAATTGTGAAAATAGCCAATCTATTGAAGACTTTATTAGAAGTTTGCATAGAAAAAAAGTACAGTTTCATGACGGTACAGTTCACTGGTACAAGGTCAACTAAAAGGAGATCCTAGAAAAGACTTAGGACTTAGCTTATTTCCATAGGAAACCATTGAAGTATCTCATATAACACTGAATGACAGACGCATGCTCTACATGCTCACAACGCCTCGCATCCCGAGGCGTTGTGAGCATGTAGATCGGCTATTTTCACAATAGAACTTGTTATACAAAATGTAATGCCTCAACTCTTAGTGCTCGTCAGAGTGTGTGTGTGTGGGGGGGGGGGGGGTCCCCAGTTAAAATGTGATTATTTTGGTGGTCGCGGCCTGAAAAGGTTGAGAACCACTGTTCTAGACTACCCACAGTGGAAGTGTGCGTGCGTGCGTGCGTGCGTGCGTGCGTGCGTGCGTGCGTGCGTGCGTGCGTGCGTGCGTGTGCGTGCGTGCCGCGCTTTAGGATCCAGTTATTTCCCTGATTACTGCTAGTGTCTAAGTGGGGCATGGGATCAGTAGCTGGCGGGCCTCCAGGCCCACTTAACTTCAGGGGGGTTCTGCAGGACAAAAGCCGTCAGCGAAGACAAGGACAAATCATCTTTAGATGAAGTGTTTTAAGTGCTCTTATTCTCCTCCCTCCGCCATTGCCGTGAATTAGGGGGGGCCCCCCCTCGCTCACCGCGCACATGGTCGGCGAATACAAACAATTCAAGGGGGGGATTATTGAATGCTTTAACCAGTGAAAAATAGCAGATATACAAGCTCACAGTGCGGCACCGAGTGCCGCGCTGCGAGCTTGTAGATCTGCTATTTTTGAAAAAGTCGTGGAAATGTGTGCAAATCTTTGAATATATGTATTTTTAAAGCGAACGTTTGTAACTCAAATTTTGCTTCCTGGTGGTCCCTGGAACTAAATATTTTGAGATGGGGGTCCGTGGCCAAATACATATCATTTTGGGGGTCCTTCACATGAAAAGGTTTGAGAACCACTGACATAGTAGTCTCTCAAGAACAGACTAACTGAGCTCCAGTTAAGTGAAAAGGACCTTTTCTTTGACGATGGCTGGCCAGATTTCTGACATAGAAACACAGGTTATTCAAGAAGGATTCAAAAGACACTTATAGAATCGGGTCAAAATTCAAATTTTCACGATTTTTCAAAAATAGCAGATCTCATCAAATGGTGGTCCGTGGCTCAAATGCAGAAGAAATAATGGACCTTGATATGAAAAAGGTTGAAAACCACAGGTATAGTCGCCTGTGGGGCTGTCCCCCTATGCCGGTGCTGCGTGGGTGCTGCCTGTGTGTGTGTGCGGTGCAGCTCGGTGTGGCTCGATCGCCATCGACCACGGCAAGCGACGCAGTCAGTACTCTGTCTTTGCTTTATGCAAATCCATGCATATGAGGAGGAAGGTGGGATGGGGGCGGGGCGTGTGCAGTCTGGCCACGTATAGCTCCAGGAGGACAGGCTGAGTGATGGAGACGGAGCGCCGGGTCCCGGTGTGTCCTTGCCTGGGGAAAGAGTGTCCCCGACTGGGGCCATGAGCTGCTTATAGGCAGCCGCCATGCAGGATGCTGAGCCCTACGCAGCCGGCCCGTTATAGCGGCTATATACCGAGAGAGACCAAGATGACATTAGCGGTGTATTCATGTTGTTGTGACGAGGGTAAGAGCCTTAACTGACTGGTGGTGTGCATAGCAACAAGGCAGGCTCACCCCAGGGGTCCGTCAGGCAAAGGGGGACGAGAGTTCAGTACCCAGCAGGGAGTAAAAGGACCCAGAATAATGCTGACAAAGATGAAGTGCCAGGTGTGTGTGTGTGTGTGTGTGTGTGTGTGTGTGTGTGTGTGTGTGTGTGTGTGTGTGTGTGTGCGCGTGTGTTCGTGTGTGTGTGTGTGTGTGTGTGCGTGCGTGCGTGCGTGTGCGTGCTTGCGTGTGTGTGTGTGTGTGTGTGTGTGTGTGTGTGTGTGTGTGTGTGTGTGTGTGTGTGTGTGTGTGTGTGTGTGTGTGTGTGTGTGTGTTTGTGTGCGTGTTGTGAGTTGAGGGCAAATACATAATAGCATGAGAATGAAGAAGTGGGTTTGTGTTTGCGCGCACTCGCCCGTGTAACAGTATGATGTGTGTGCGTGCATGTACTGTCTGTACGTGTGGTTGTGTGAGGACAGGAGGGTGGTGTGAGCTCAGACCAACACCCCATGGCCGTGAAACTGCGTGACTGCGGCTGTTGTAACGGGCACTGTGGCTTGGGGCCCGACTTGCTGAAACAGTACGTGTCACCCACACACTCACAGCACCCCACCGTGAACATATACACTTACAACACATAACGTCACCGACCCAGAGGGTGTTATTACACCATCTCCTAGTGGTGTGAAGTCTGTGAACGCTTTCTGTTGCCTTGCACAATTCTTTCCTGTACATTAAGCGTGTGTGCGTGCGTGCGCACACGCGCGCGTGTGTTTGTGCGCGTGTGCACGTGCGCGCTCAGCCTCATCTCACCCTGACCACTTCCCAGTGGTATGGATGGTAAGTGCTGGGCAGAGGCTCCTCTGTCCCAGAGAGCTCTATTTCTAGGTGCCAGGATGTTGGTCTCGTTGGGCGAGGGCAGCTGAAATCGATCCAGATTGACCTGTCACGTGGAGGGGGAAATAAACGACACAGAGGATGGGGGGTGCAGAGGCCGTGGGATATGGAGGGAGGGGGGGAGGAGGGGGCGCGGGTACAAAACCAACCGTGGCCTCATTTACACTCTGTTTGCGCGCCAGCGTCGCACAAACAGCAACGTCGATTTGTAGTTTGTCGTGCACCACCACCGAGAGTCGATCTTCAAGCTCACGCTCACAATGTGCAGCGGTGCGACGCATTGTGAGTAGGGATGGGACGACGCGCGATGTTATCGTTTATCGTGATAAAAAACACTCACGATAATCGTATTGTGGAGATTTAATTTATCGTGAGATCGTCCTTCATCATGCACTGGGATCAATTCACGTTTTATTTGCCGAGCTTCATATCCGGTACCATTTAAACCTTCTATAATTGGTAAAAGGTACTTTTAATAAACGTCTTTTTTTCACTCCCTATCAAATGTCTTTGCCAAAAAATTGCAGATCTACAAGCTCACAACGCCTCGCATCGCAAACTTGTAGATCTGCTATTTTTTGGCAAATGTTCCGCCACAGGACAATGGATTTTGATTATCGCGATAACATCGTAAATCGAGATTTCTTTTGTCACAATAATCGTGATATGACATTTTCATAATCGTCCCATCCCTAATTGTGAGCTTGTGGATCGGCTATTTTCGTGCCGCGACGTGGGGCGCATTCAACCCCATATGGGTCACAAACAACGAGTCACCGGATGGTTTCCAGGAGGCCAGAGAGGGGTGGCCTCCTTGTGCCCCTTCTTTTGACGGAGTTCTGTCGCTCCTCCTGTCTCCTCCCTCCACCTGCCTCTCGGAAAGGAGCGAGAAACTGGAGACCGTTCAGGAGGAGTGGGCTATATTTAGCCGCAGTGACCAAAGACACTGTGGTCTGGCTTTAAGGTTAAAAATATAGATATCCATGTTCAGCTAGATGGGCACGGTATACGTCACGGCCTTGCACCAAGCTGAACCCTCTCAGCTCCAACTGGCTGAGACCGGGCACAGAGCAAGACGCTATACACCAGGGGTCTTCAACAGGGGGTCCGGGACCTCTAGGGGGGACCTCTCAGAGTTACTACACGGGGGTCCTCCAAACCTTTGTGTGATAGAAACATTTTTTTTATATTAACCACTTGAACCCCTATAGCGTCCATATTCTGGGAACTTTAGCCAAAAATAGCAGATCTACAAGCTCACAACGCCTCGCAGCACGAGGCGTTGTGAGCATGTAGATCGGCTATTTTTGGCAAAGAGCTTTGGTGTAGAGGGGAAAAAGATCTGACTAATTACAGTAGGCTAGTAAAGAGTAGTAGTAGAGTAAAAGGTAAAGTTTATTAGGTATTGCTAATGACAGTTCAAGTGGTTTAATATCTGAAAACACAAATTGACAATCCAAAATACACTGATGATTGTGATGAAACTATATGGAATCTATGAAAAGGTTGTGGGGGTCCCTGCTTCATCTCTCTCTCAACAAAGGGGTCCTTGGCCTGAAAACATTGAAGACCCCTGCGCTACACTACACTATAGCCTCTATTTGGGACTCCATCTCTCCAAGAGATATGATGCACAGTCAAATCCTCAGTCTTGATTTAAAATATGGCTACAAGTTATCCAAGGCATTCTTGTATCATGCATCTTCCCCTTGTTGTCTGTGATCCTACCCTGCACCAGGACAGCTGTGGCTATACAAAATAGCAACATAGTTGGTCAGGGAAATCTCCTCTCCTTCAAATAACTGCTCCGTAGAACATTTAGTGTGTGTTATTGAGCTTGGAAAACAAAAGAGATAGTTCTTTCTTTCAAACTATTTCCTCTCTGGCAGCAGCAACCCCCACCAAAAAAAACACTTGATGGTGAGAATGATATCTCTGTGGTGGAGAAGCAAAAGCGAGAAAAACAAGTATGCTGTCAATCTGCTCCCCTGTTTTTTGACGTTGTATTTTCATCTCTCAAATAATCGGTATCAGGTTTGAAGAGAGGAGAAAGTTATGAAAAAAAGCGTGGAGAGAAAAAAAGAAAGGAAAAGATTCATGGCGGTGTTTGTATGTGAAGTGGTGTTAGATTTAGCCCAGGGCATTTGGGCAGAGCTCCACTTTGCTAATTATTTTCCTGTGGCAGAGTTCTCAGCGTGGCACTCCTCCCCCGGCTCTGAGAAGAGCGGTAAAGTGCTTAGTCAGCCCCGGCTCTGGGTGTGAGATACTGTAGGTTCTGTGGCAAATCGTATAGGAAGAGGCAGAGCAGCATATACTGTATATGACATGACAAGGTGGAGGTTCTCGGAAGGGGAAGGCGTCACCTGCCGTCATGTACTAAAAATCCGGAGTGTTCACTTAAAATTTTCCAAAATAGCGAAAATAGATGATCTACAAGATTGGGCTAATTTCACTAAGTGTATAGGGCCCAAATGGTCGCATCACAACGCATCGTGAGCTTGTAGATTAACAATTTCCGCCATTTGTCAAAGTATAAGTGGTTAACTCAAAATATAATGGACCCTTAAGGGCCCCCCGACACAGGCTGTTACTGGACATAAGATGCCAGTTTACCATGCACTTACAGAGGCAATCAGAAGTCAGAACCCTTGTGGGCATAGCTCTTATAACCCTCCATGTGAAGCCAAAGCATCCACACATTAGCCATTACTGTAAGTCCATAGCAGACTCATGGCGTGAACCTAGGCGACATCAGGTCCTGTTCGCCTCGGTGCCCGTCCAACAACTCACACACACTACGGTCCACCTTCGCCGTCACTCTCCTCCCTTTTTCTATTTATACTTCAATGTCAAACTAGTGTTTCTTGCTATCTGGAGCCTTCTTTTTTTTTTTCGAGTGACGTGGCAGGCAGCTCCTCCTCAATGGCCTTGCCCCGCTATCCTCCAAATGACTCCTCTCTGCCTTCTTTCTCTCCTCCACCCACCCACCCACCCACCCCACACACACAGTCTTTGCTCGCTTCCTCCGTCGCCTCCACTCCCACCGTGCACCTTCCCTCCGTCTCCAAGCCTGACTAATGCTTCGTCCTATACGACGAGGCAAAAACAGCAGACATGCAAGCTCACGACGCGCCGCGAATGTGGCGCGTCGTGAGCTTGTATGTCTGCTGTTTTTGCCGAGGGACACCGTCGCACGGCGGAGCATAAATCATAGGCGTCACACCGCACCTGCTTCCCTCCTGCTCTCTGCTCCCGACTCTAAACGTCACTTCTCCCTCCTCCTCCTCCTCCTTCTCCTTCCTCCTCCTCCTCCTCTGCCCCCCCCCCCCTCCCCCTCCCCCCCTCGTTAGCTTGATGAATGGCTTCACTGCGGGGAAAGTGCTGATTTTCATCCCTCTGTCTGATTTCTGCTGGCTGTTATTAATTTCAAACACTCAGAGAAAAGCAAGAGAGTCAATAAATAAGGAAATGAGCACACTTCATCCTGCCATGCGGCGGCTCTTACAGTCATTCACCTCGAGCGCCGTGCGTGTGTGCGTGTGTGTGTGTGTGTGCACGGGTTGGCTCCTCTATATGGAGGGCCCGGGCCTGTGTGTGTTTACACAGATAGAGAGAGAGAGAGACGCCACACAATGCACGGCACAACATGCACCAGCCCTGTTTATTCACACCAGAATGAAAGTGGTCCGCTTTGAAATTAGCAGGAGCTTTTTTTCCTCCCTCCCCCTCCCCCTGTCCAGTAATATATGAACTTCAATAGGCATAACACCACAAAGGGGCCAGAGAGAGAGAGAGAGAGAGAGAGAGAGAGAGAGAGAGAGAGAGAGAGAGAGAGAGAGAGGGGTAAGTAAGTACAGGTACTGTAGCTGCAATGCCCTCTCATCTTTTGTCTCTTCCACTATTACAGTTTAGAGGGAGAGTGAAAGGATATGGAGAATAACAATAGGAGGGGTGAGAGAGAGAGGGGGCGGGGGGTGCGGAGGAATGCAGAGGGGAAAAAGCAACACAGAGACATAAAGCAGACTTAAGCCGAACGTATACTTCCTCATACAGTGTGACGCATTTTTAGTTTTAAAACGTGTTGTTTTATGTTTGTGCTTAACAATGTATAAATTGTGAGCTACAGTATACACAGAGTTACGGCTGGACATTAAAATGTTGTGTCCACTGTGGTGCTGTGTGTCTAAGTGTATAATAGTTACGGCTCATTCCTGACCACTTTAACCACTTAACCCACTTTTCCCTGTTTATTTCCCCAACATTTTTGTTCGAAAATAGATGACACAACACGACGCGTCGTGTTGTAGGCTGGCTGATCTTGTAGATCAGCAATTTTCACTGCGTGAGGCCATCGTACGACAAATTATAAAGAGACAGACTTAAGAGGTTAAGAGCTCAAGGTAACCTGGTGCACTGTTTCCCAACTTCTGGCCCAGGGACCACCAAGGGGTCCAAATGGATCCTTATACAGGTCTGTAACTCTGAAGGAGCATGAATGGAACCAAAATGAGAATTGTTTTCACACAAGGATTTTACA
>NC_137816.1:15043577-15048577 GCF_963921795.1 Nannobrachium achirus | reverse complement strand
TCTCATGCTTGATTTGTACTTGCGGCCAGTGGTGGACAGTGATGAAGTACATTTACTTGTACTGTAGGCTACTCGAGTAAAGTTATTATTATTATTTGAGTATCTGTACTTTACCCTGAGTATTTGTATTTTTGGACACTCCACTAATATACTTTTGAGTTACTCCACTACAAGGAAAAAAAGTACAGTATTAACTACCTAAGCCGTATTTCAAATACAGTGAAAATAGTTTTTTTTGTAATTTTTACTTAACAAGCATGTACTGCTGATGACTTAAGTATTTTTAAAAGCATGTACACCAGTACTTTAACTCAAGCACACTTTGGTAACATTGTAATATTTGACTAGGAGTATCCACTTTGACTCAAGTAGCCTACTGGAGTTGAGTTCTTTGTCCACCACTGTCGACGACATGCTGTGATGTGTAGGCTACTTCATCTTACGACGGAGTTGCACCGCGGCACGCCTTTAGCTGCCTGAGCGGCAATTCCCGGCGAGCGACACTGCCACTCGACGAAGAAGTACACTCCGGGCTTCACACTTGCTTGTAAATACTAAACGCGTCACTGCTTTCCCCGTCAAAGTCTGCAGAGCTCTGGGGTCTCGCCTCTGGCTCCAAAACAAAAACATATAAAAGTTAAAAAGACGATGTATTCTCAATATGCGGGGCCCACAATGCCACAACAACTGCATTTAGTGGGAGGGATATGTGAAAGTGTCGGGGAGGGGGGGGGGGGGGGTTGATGGAGAGGGACAAAAGCCTTTCCCTCGGTTGCTGCGGCCGAGTGGAATAGTTGTGGTGATGGCTAGTGACAGCCGGGGGAGCGGGGGAACGAGGGAGCGATGGGAGTAGAGGAGTATCATGCCAAAAAATCCCCAGGAAACAGAAGAGGAGGAGAGGAGTCGTTTGGGGGGCGAAAACTACACACATTAGGAGCTGCATGCGCGCCGTCTCCGCTTTCTGTTGTCTCTCCCCTCTCCGCTTGGCACACACACACACACACACACTTTGGATAATAGATATTTATTATTGTAGGAAGTCTTTCATTAAACTCTCCAGTCACTGGTACATTATCATAATGATTCAGCCAATAAGTATTAATGCGGGCCTCCTTGACCCAGTCCCTCTAGGTCAGTGTTAGATATGATGTGAACTCCTGAATGAGATGCACACGGGACCGGAGCACTCACTCTCATTTCCTTCACAGTCTCCTGATAGCGTCTCTAATAGACCTCACTCCCACTGGTCCTCTGCTGTTGGAACATTCACCTCCTATTGCTTTAATGAGATGTCCATGAGATGCCTGTGTGGCTGCGCGAGAGCGTGTGTGCGTGGCGTGTACGTGCGTGTGCGTGTGCGTGCGTGCGTGCGTGCGTGCGTGTGTGTGTGTGTGTGTGTGTGTGTGTGTGTGTGTGTGTGTGCGCGCGCTCGTGCACATGAGTGTACATACAGTATATGCTGGTGAGATAAACCATATATCTATGTGTTTTTGTGTGTGAACGTACACATGCAAGTGCGTGTCTGTGATCGAGTGTTAGAATCATTTATCTCTGACAGTGTGCAAAGTTATACATTTGGTACACTGTCAGAGTTACAAACAGACAAAATAACACAGAGGATGTTTGCATCTGTGTTTGTGCATCGTGAAGTTGTGTGTATGACTTACACACGTGACTGTCTATGACTGAGGCAAATCCTGATTGTTAGAGTAAATTAACTTTGACAGTTTACAAATGTTACATTTCTACAATGTCAGAGTTACAAATGGACAAACTAACACGGTGTATACGGTATAGCTGTGCTTGTGCATTGTAAAGTCATACTGTATGCCTCGATGTATTCTGTGTGTGTGTGTGTGTGTGCGTGCCAGCCCGCATCCGTGTGCACCTGCTTGCTTGAGAGAAAGAGAGATGTGAGCTAGGTAGGCTGCTTGTGGGTTTTCTCTTTATCTACCAGCCCCGGTTGCTGCTGCGTGAGTAGAGAGAGGGAGGTCAGAGGCAGGGCTGCCTCGCGTTGCGTTAGTGCATCTCCATTCCACACTCGCTGCTGTCTCACAGCACAGCTGGTCACAGGAGGATGAAAAGAGTATGGATTTTCCCTTCTCTGCTGCATTCTGCCCGAGCGAGTTAGATTAGACAGCGGACGAGCCCGAGCCTGGCCCATTCAAAGCGGCCCTAAGCCCCCAACACCGTGGTAGCGTCTTGACCCGAGCGCCGCGGTTCACGGAACAACACGCATCGTGCAAACACCTGCAAACAGGGGCGTCACACCAAATTCTGGGCCCTGGGTACAAGGATTCACTGCGGGCCCCCCATGAATGTTAACTATTGAAAAATAGCAGATATACAAGCTCACAGCGCGGCACCGAGTGCCGCGCTGCGAGCTTGTGAAAAATTGTGAAAAAGTGTGCAAGAAACCCATGTTTCCATGTCAGTGATGTTCAAACTTTTTCATGTGAAGGACCCCCAAAATGATATGAATTTGGCCACGGACCCCCATCTCAAAATATTTAGTTCCAGGCAGGGACCCCCCCCGGAAGCAAAATTTGAGTTACAAATGTCCGCTTAAAAAAATACATATTCAAAGATTTGCACACATTTTCACGACTTTTCAAAAATAGCAGATCTACAAGCTCGCAGCGCGGCACTCGGTGCCGCGCTGTGAGCTTGTATATCTGCTATTTTTCAATAGCTAAAGTTACCAGGGCCCCTCCACCTTGGGCCCTGGTAACTCAGTCCCACTTTCCTACCCCTTGTGACGCCCCTGCCTGCAAACACACACCCACACACACACAGTGAAATTCAGGGTGTTCGTTTAACTCGGGGACCGCGCCAATGGAACAACGTGGACCCGTAAGGGCCCAGGATTTTTTTAACGGTGTACAGACACACGAACACTGATTTAGCATTGAGCATTCCGGTTCAGCGCATGGTTCATGCAGCGCTCGGGTGTTAAACGCTGAACCTGTAACCTTTGTATTTTAGACTTTGCAGACACATAAGTGCGCCTGCACGCACGCACGTACACATGCGGCGCATTGTGCACGAGCGCGCCCCCACGCGTGCACGCACATACACACAATCACTAACTCACTCACTCCCACGCTCCGACAAAGTGGATCAAGCTGTCAGTCTTCATCTGGCCCAGATGGAGTCTGACAGGTGTGTGTTGTTTATAAAGAGACATTTGCAGAAAACTCTGGAAGACAGAGAGGTGAAGGGAAACAGGAGAGAGCTGTCTGTCCATATGGGGCGAGAGAGGCAGTGAGAGAGGGAGAGGTATAGAGAGAGACAGGCAGACAGACAGACAGACAGACAGACAGACAGACAGACAGACAGGGAAACATAATCAGGGGAGAGTGAGAATTCAAAGCCTTGCTGCCCTCACAAGCAATTAGAATAATTTTAATTTAATACGAGAGAAGCTGCAGTGTGTTATCAGCGTCCTCTTCCTCTGCCCCCCCTTCTGTCAAGATGCGGACCCTCCTGACGGAGTGTTCAGTTAACTCTGAGAGGGTACAAAGTATGGGTCCATTTGGTTACATTTGTATACTCTTTAATGATGGATAAATAACACTGATGATATTACTGCCTAGTGCCTATACCCAGTAACAAATGCAGACAATGTTTTTTTTTTTTTTTTTCATAAATTGTTTTTGGGGGGCTAATGAAAGTTATAGGTATGGTGAGTGCGATATGAAATGTAAGCTTACCATAATCACAGTAATCCATAAAAGGCTGTAGTAATATCTGCTTTAGATTGTCTTTTGGAACTGGGATCTTATGCTACAGTACGTACTATAGCACCATTGCCCAGACAACCCTTGCTAGTATTTTTGCTAAATAGTTTTATCGTTGTATTGGTGTGGTTGTTGTCGTCATCTATCTATAAATGCGAGAAGTCTCTGTAATTGTAATGGGCTGTGGTGTTGATGCTCTGGCATAACCAATGAATGATTTGTCCTTACTGTAATGAGAAATGTCTTGTGTGTGTGTGTGTGTGTGTGTGTGTGTGTGTGTGTGTGTGTGTGTGTGTGTGTGTGTGTGTGTGTGTGTGTGTGTGTGTGTGTGTGTGTGTGTGTGTGTGTGTGTGTTCATGGTCATTGGATACGGGGTGATGTCTGAATCCAGTGGCAGACTGCTGTTATTCACACATGGCCTCAAACTGCTACCATCAGCATGCATGCGTGCGTGCGTGCGTGCGTGCGTGCGTGCGTGTGTGCGTGCGTGTGTGTGTGTGTGTGTGTGTGTGTGTGTGTGTGTGTGTGTGTGTGTGTGTGTGTGTGTGTGTGTGTGTGTGTGTGTGTGTGTGTGTGCGAGCGTGTGTGTGTATGTGTGTGTGTGTGTGTGTGTGTGTTTGAAAGCATGTTTGGTTGGAGTGATATAGATCATTCCAACTGTCTGGCCCTCACCAACCAACAATACAAAATAATGTTTTTTTTTTTGTTTTTGTTTGTTTTTCAAAAACGGGGGGTGGGGGGGGGGGGGGGGGGGGGGCTAGGGAAAGTTACAGGTAGGCCTATGTGTGATATGAAATGTAAACTTACCATAATCACAGTAATCCCTAATTATTTTCCATCACATTCAAGGGCTTTTGGAGAGAAATGAGACAGACTCCAGCACTGCAAAGGGAAGGTGTGTGCGTGCGTGCGTGTGTGTGTGTGTGTGTGTGTGTGTGTGTGTGTGTGTGTGTGTGTGTGTGTCGTGTGTGGTGTGCATGTGTGTGTGTGTGTGTTGTGTGTGGTGTGCATGTGTGTGTGTGTCGTGTGTGGTGTGCATGTGTGTGTGTGTGTGCAATTAATGTCTTTGCACTGTCAAATAGGTTAAATATGTCACTGTCAAATACCAATTTCTCAACGGTTACCAGTTAATGTTTGGCCATCACTGGCTGCTGTTATACAGACGCATACTTCTCAAGCAGACTTGAACAACCAGATATGGTTGGTTCTTAACGTATTACTTTCAAGAGTGCATTTTCTCCTTGTGTGACACTCAACACA
>NC_137816.1:15018577-15036077 GCF_963921795.1 Nannobrachium achirus | reverse complement strand
TAATAGATAAAGCATCCACAAATGTTAGGCCTAAATGGGTTAACACTCTTATAGCAGACGCTGCAGAAAACCCTGCCCCTGCGGTGCTGCTCCCTATTTCACAGAAAACACTTTTTTTCCCCTCTCAACTAAAACAAGCCAACTCGCTCGAGAAGAGAGGCGCGTCTGCCGGCTCCGGCTTAATTCTACACGCATAGCTACTTACCTTTCTTTTATTTGAGGACGTCACATCCAGGCAGCGTGAAGGACTTCTCTGGATGACACGTGAATCCATTTCACATACAGATGCACAGGGCTGGCGCACATGCGTAGGATATAGAACAGGAAAATAAGTGTGTTTTCAATTTCACTGCCCTTCTTTTGTATTTTACCACGGTTATCCCTGTCTAATTCCATTTGTTTGACTGTTTCTTCACTGTCTGGTAGTTTTAGGGGCCGGAGTTAAAGCTGGGATTTAAAAAAGACGGCGAGAGATGAAGCAAGACCGAAGCGGAATTAATGTATTTCTTGTTGTTTACTGATTACTTTCTTTTGAAAGTAGTGAACATTACTTAGCGGTTTCTTGGATGTCCACGTTCACAAGCAGTAGGTGCTTGCCACTGCAAGCAGAGAAGGCTGCATGTGCTTGAAATGATGAGAGAACATGATTGGCCTGGTCACTATTCATCACCCCTTTGTTTCCTCGCTCCTTTTCATAAATTTCATAAAAACATACAGACATACAATTTTTCTCTACAGATATGAATAGGCCTATACATATACAGTCAGTATGAGTATGTCGTCGTTGTCGGGTGGAAACCTTGTATGTCCAAGACCGTACATTTTGTATTTATCATTTTAAAAATGAACTAAACTAGTGAAAATAGCAGATCTACAAGCACGGTGCGAGGCGTTTTGTGCTTGTAGATCGGCTGTTTACACTACTTTTGTGTATGAGCCTTGTATGATGAAGCAGGGCTTTACTTGGTGAAAAAACATACAAACTTGAAACTTGGAGATACAAGGTTTCTGCCCCGACAGTGACAATGTGTTTCTTTCTTTCTTTCTTTCTTTCTTTCTTTCTTTCTTTCTTTCTTTCTTTCTTTCTTTCTTTGCCGGTTCAGTTCTGACTTCATGGAAGAAATTATCTCAAAAAGTCTCTTGGTATGAGCCAAGGATTTAATTCAATTGCTCCAGATGACAGTTAATGACACATTTTGGCAACAATACAGCGATACTATAATACAATAAATTACATTTGGATGTAAAAGCTTATGGTAAACATTGCATGCATATACGCAAACTCACTCTCCAATTTATTATCAAGGCAGCAGCTCGTGCTCTTGTAATGACATGCAGATTAGAGTCTTGGTTCTCTGGAATATTTTCTTTTTTTTTACAAATACTGATTGAGATGTAATGTGATTAGAGGAAAGAAGACAGTGAAATCCTTTGTTGTTGTGGATGATTGCCTTGATGTGGGGGTTGAGGTTTGGGTGTGGGAAGGGGGTGTAATTTGTGGATTTGTCTCCAAGTGTGCAGAGACACAAAGACATTACACAGTACAATCCTCAGTTTTTGTTCAGTTTGTGTACAGTGTACAGTTTGTTACAACTGGGTGAATGAACTCTGAGGAGTTTCCTATATATTGTAATCTTTCCTGAGATATTATCCTTTTATGTCATTTTGACCTTGACCTTGATTGTGACCTTTGACCTTTTCGAGCCAAAAGTGAATCGTCTGTTGAGCGTACCCACCTAGGGATGGGACAATATGAAAATTTCGTTTAAAAAAAAAATTGCGATTTACGATATTATCGCTATAATCAAAATATCCCCAACATACATTATCCTGTAAGGCTTACTCATCTGCGAAGAGAAAATCCTGGTTAAATATGAGGCAGAGAGTGCATAGAACGGTGCGACTTCCGCCGTGAGAATTTTCCCGGATGTTGTTTTTTTTTTTCACAGAGTGGCGTTCCCGCAAACGTATTCCCCGCTGGGTGGAAAAAAACTGTTCTACTTCTCCCGACCCTTCGGTTGCACTCGTAATAAACAATATCCAAACAAAAACATGGATTGTGACAAAGTTACAACTATTAAGAGCGAGTTAGGAGCTACAATCTATTTAGGTTTGTTTCACTGGGGGATGTAAACAGACCTGCACTGCGTGACGTAACTTCCCTTAACCGCAGCACTTCCACCACTTCAGTTATCGTCGTTGTCGGGTGAAAACCTTGTATGTCCAAAACCGTTCATTTTGCATTTATCATTTTAAAAATGATTTTAAACTAGTGAAAACAGCCGATCTACAAGCACACAACGCCTCGCGGTGCGAGGCGTTGTGTGCTTGTAGATCAGCTGTTTTCACTACTTTTGTGCGACAGCCTTGTATGATGAAGCAGGGCTTAACTTTGTGAAATAACGTACACATTTGAAACTTGGAGATACAAGGTTTCCACCCGACAACGATGTTATGCAGCCCACAGCGCATATTGTGGCCAGGGTGCCCTAAATGTCTCTATGGAGACCAATCCAATAACCAGTTTCAGAGAGTCCTGAAGTTTGTTCCATTTGTGCAAAGCATAATATATGAAAGCAGTCTTTTCTTGTTCACTGTTCTTATATGGACTGGTTAGAGGTGGAAAATACTCGAGTAAAAGTACTTGAGTATTTTTTTGAGGATCTGTACTTTTTTTTTTTTTTTTTTTAAGATTTGTTTTTTGGGCTTTTATGCCTTTATTTGATAGGACAGTAGACTGACAGGAAATGGGGAGAGAGATGGGGAATGACATGGCAAAAGTCATCTGGATCGGGAATCGAACCAGCAACGCCAGCAGGCATCATAGCCTAATATGTGGTATGCGTCTTGACCACTAGGCCAGCAGGCGCCCCAAGGATCTGTACTTTTAAAGTAGCCTAATTTAAAAAGTAAATACTTGTACTTGTTACTTTTAATTTGGACAATGAGTAAGAGAAGTTTAAATTCAGTAAATAAGTAAAGTAAATTCAGGCTTTTGACCTTTTTAGTACCTTTTTGGACCTTTTTAGTACCTCCGGTCAAAAATAGGCCAAACTGTCAAATAATAGAGGCCAAAATTGTGAAAATAGCAGATCTACATGCTTTTGGGGATCGCAGCCTGAAAAGGTTGAGAACCACTGACCTAAGATAAGTCCTTTGTTTCCAACATTTGCAGCACTTGATTTGTGTGTGTATTGTTTACATACAGTTTACATCATATATTTTCTTAAAAATGTTATTAAAAGTGGTTTTCTGATTAGTGCTTTTCTCTTCCTGGTTAATGACGAATTGGGACAGCTTAGGTAATCGGTAAAGTGTAATTAATGTTTAAAAAAGAATGTAAAAAAAAAAAATTTACTTTTACTTTTTACTCAAAGAGTAGTTTTTAAATAGGCTACTTTTTACTCTTACTATTGAGTAATTTCCTGGACAAGTACTTTTACTCTTACTCTTACTAAAAAAGTAACAGCACTCTTACTTTGAGTAGGATGTCCACCTCTAGGACTGGTATACCTAATATGTACTGTAACAACTAACAAGGCCATATACATAAATACAATACAATGTTGCTCTCTACGAACTGCAACCTTTTTTATTTTGATACACAGACACACATGAACCTTGCAGGGAGTGTACAAAACACCCTTTAAAATGTCATGGCAAACAACCATTCACATTCCTTTCACACAAAACTGTATGAGGTTAATAACTTAGGCTCATTTCTAAAGTCTTTAAGCACGGTGTGTGTGTGTGTGTGTGTGTGTGTGTGTGTGTGTGTGTGTGTGTGTGTGTGTTTGTTTGTGTGTGTGTATGTGTGTGTGTGTGTGTGTGTGTGTGTGTGTGTGTGTGTGTGTGTGTGTGTGTGTGTGTGTGTGTGTGTGTGTGCACGTGTGACTAGTTGCGACCGTAGGTCGCAGTTAACCATGAAAACCGTCACATCTTGTCCGTACGTGAATAACGCCTCAATGTCTATAGCTGCTGACCTGTTTGTGATATTGTGATATCACATTGTTGTGACATCACCTCAACAAAGATCAAACCCTGGATATCCATACGTGGAGACGACTGTATCATCACCTAGATCTCCATATATGGAGCTGACCTCTACATCTGATTCCCAGATGATGCCCTGTTAGGGCAACCACACTAATAGAATCCCTTTAAATGAATGCCCATCAATATTAAGCCCATATCTGGGAATGCCCATACAATAGAATCCCTTATATGCACATCAATATTAAGCCCATATCTGGGAATGCCCATACAATAGAATCCCTTTTATGCCATCAAAATTAAGCCCATATTGCTCCCTTAGGCGTCTTACTGGTGTGCACTGGTGTTTGTGTGTGTGCATGCGTGCATGCGCGTGCTTGTTTTGTACATGCATGTGTGTTGCACAGTACATGTGTGGTTAATGTGCTTGACTCAACTCTGACCACAAATCAACGTGAGAACCACAGGAGAGAACCCATATAAAACACATAAGTGTTGAGATCAAACAGGCCTGCTCCAGGCTGGGGGGGGGGGGGGGAGGGGGGTTATACACCCAGGAGAACGGGGGGCTCTAGAGCAATTGTTCACAAACTTGGGGCATTGAAATTATTATATATTTGGCTGAGGAACGACATCAGAAAGTATTTAGTGCGAGGAACCCACATACAAGATTTGTGTTTTTTTTCTTCTCTTTCAAATACAGATATCTAGCCGATGTATACTGTAGGGTTACAGAGATTATACTGATCTTGATACAAAGCTATATCCACACATTTTGCTGTGGACCCCCTGGGACCCCTTCAAGGACCCCTGGGGGTCCCCGGGCCCCACCTTGAGAAACCACTGCTCCAGAGAGCCATGAGCTGCTGTTCTAACCGAGAACACAGCCTGCAGGGGATTGGTTATTATTCAAGAACTTCAGTTCTCGTTACTTTTATATGCGCCTTTGTGTTTTTAAGCTGTGTAATATACTGCATTGTGACATAGCCTACGTGTGTTATTGATTAAAGCATTACTCTAAAAGGCAGAAAACAATCTTTATATCACGAGAGAGGGAGAGAGAGAGGGAGAGAGAGAGAGAGAGAGAGAGTGAGAGTGAGAGAGAGAGAGAGAGAGAGATCTCAGATGATCATTTGCCATATTAAGTCGTTGAATTTAAGCTGAGATCAGTGCTAGAGCCATCCAAACAGAGCAGACAGTGGGACTCGGAGGAGAGATGAGGAATGGCATTGATGAGGGGTCTGTGTCACTGGGCTGGCTGGGCGCCAGGACCTAATGTGGACTGTGGAGTGTTAGAGTTTGACAAGACTGAACCCTGCTTGTCTGACAGCCAGCAAACTGCCCAGTGTCTGACAGGAGATGCTATCCAGAGCTCTTCTGCTATGTGTTCTTTTTCTTTATGCGCTGTTACTTTAGTTTATTTTTTTCTCTTTAAGCTCAATCTCTTCTCTTCTCTTCTCTTCTCTTCTCTTCTCTTCTCTTCTCTTCTCTTCTCTTCTCTTCTCTGGCCAGGGACATGCATAGAATGTTAGAGAGGCAGGGGCTGAAATCTCTAAAAGGGCCTTTTTGGTGAAAATATTGAAAGCGCGACATGTTGTGAGCTTGGAGGTCGGCTATTTTCAGTGCTTGATACCACTCTGAACTAAGCATAATCAAGCCAATACTGGGGGTGTGGCGTGTATGGCACGGATTTCCACACAGAGAGGGCAATTCTTTCAACATAAGATTCAAGTTCAGGATTCATGGTCTGGAGAGGGCACCTTTTACAGACGGATAAAAGGGCAGGGGCTCAAGCCCTCTTTGATGTCTATGTGTGCACGCACGTGCCTGCTTCTTGCAACCTTTTCTCTCCACCTCTCTATAATTGTGTCTAAAAGAGCCACCTCCCATCTATTGCCCCTCTCCTTCTCTTTCTCAGGTAGTCAGTGGCTGTCCTGTAACTCTGTTCTAGCTGACTGTATCAAAGACAGCTTTATAACAGTAATTCCTCCCTCGCTCTGGCCAGCCAAATTGTTCTGAGGGAGAAATAGGGACTAATCTTGTGCGATGTCACTGCAGTACAAACTCAGCCAGAGAGAGAGAGAGCAATGAATCCAACTGTACCTTTTTACACTTGAAATAACTCTATATTTTATTCATTTTCCTCTGCACTTAATATATATTTTTTTGCCAATGTAATATTTCAGAGATACTTGGGTTTCCGGAGAGTATAGATTTGATAAGATGGCTCTCTGCTGGACGGAAAATGGCAAGAAGGAAAATATATTGTGAATACTGCAATGAGAAAATGTTATTACATAAATGGACTTTGCAAGACAAAGACTTTGGTATTATCATAATTAAAAGTGAGCCGCGCCATATGGTGAGGGAGAGGAGCCGCACATAAACAATCAAACTGAAAGCCTCTAAGTGAACAGAAATGCATGAAATGCTCATTTTTCAGCAGGAGGAACTGACAATGTCTAACCTACACTTCTGGCATAACCTTCTCCTCCCCTCTGCTCTGATCTCCTCTCCTCTCCTCTCCTCTCCTCTCCTCTCCTCTCCTCTCCTCTCCTCTCCTCCTCGGTATAGTTTGTGTGTATTGTCTGGTCAGTGCGCCCTGGGCCAGCTAGGGGTCTACAGTAAGCTCCAGGAATAGCCCCGGTCACGTGTCTGCTCTCTGGGATCTGTTCCCCCATGGCAGGAAGCTGTTATATGGTTACAGTTATTTTTGTTGTCTGTCTGGGGATAGTTTTTACTGCGCTCCGGAGGATCAATAATTGTCATAAAAAGACTGCGTCACCCGGTGCCCTCTGCGAGCAGGACAGCGAGGTATAGCGCGCGTGTATATGTGACAGGCACACGTGTGCATGCGTGCATGGATGCATGCATTATGCGTGTGCATGTCTGTGTGCACGTGTGATGGACATGGGGTGGGTGTGTATAGTCGACACGCTCTTGTGCACGGGCATTGTGAAGTTTGTGCGGTGGAGTGTGTGCATGCATGCATACAGCTCTGTTTGTGAGCATCCCGTATTGTCTGTTTATATTAGATCAAAGAGGTGTGTGAGTTGACAAAGGCGTGTTGGCATAAATGAGAGGAATTTATAATTTCATATAATTAATAATGGACTTGAAATCAAATTGGTCCCTAAAGGCCCTTTCCCACGGCGCCCGATAACGATAACGACATGTCGGTGTTCACGTCAATTATGTTGGTGTTATCGTTGTGGTGTGGACCACACTCTCATCCACTTCAATGGAGAAATATATTTGTATCGTTATCGCATCGCGCCGCAGTGGGAAAGGACCTTTAAGTGGGAAAGGACCTTTAGGGTCATACTCTCAAACGAGCTATAGGAACACTGAACATTATACTGTGTACTTGAAGTATGGTCTGGTACAGTTTGCAGTGTGTTTTAGATCAAATAAATAATGTAAAATATGATAATATGAAGAGAGGTCTGTGGTTGGTTGGTCACTGAATAGCTACCATCGAGTTGACCTTTCACCTGTTTCAAAATTCCAAAGAGTTTTATTTGCCTCTGGCAGTGCAAACTCAACTCTACCCGTTATACGTAAAAAAAAAAAACCTGGAGCATGGATTCCACCACATTAGCCCTGGCATCCCTATTTTAGGAATATCATTATAGGTGAAAATGTTCATTATTAAAAAAATGGGTGCCCACTTCACACTTCACACTAGAAAATATGGTCCCTGTAGAATTCCGTGATGATGTCACGTGAAGATTGACCAATCCTCAAATATTTGATACACTGCCGATTTTGCAAGTATTCCCGCTTACAAAGAATGGAGAGGTCTGCACATTTTCGTATAGTAGCCTACAATTCAACGGTGAGAGCCAGAATTCTTGCTGGTTGATAGGTGATCAAATACTTATTACAGGGACTTACACTCAAAGTCGTGTCGTGTTGTAGTGGCTAGCACCCCAAAAAAATGCTATGGGTTTAATAAGCGATGTATAAAATAAGGCCTTGAGATGCTTAACTCTCAAAGTGTTACTGTGTACACCTCGCCTGCGGCAGTACCAGTCCCTAGCCCACATGACTCATCTGTCCCGTCTGTGTACGTCCCTCCCTCCGTCCGGCCTTCCACAAAGCCTCCCAACAACGCCATATTCCTGTCTGTCTGTGTGTGTGCGTGTGTGTGTGGCACACGTCTGCGGCAGCATCTGTACCGTACCTCTCTGCCTATAGCCTGTCTATATGTGTGCCACCGTAGCCCCCGAAGCTGCAGGCAGCCCTGGGGACTCGCAGAGGAGGTCCTATAACCGCGCAGAGAGCGGAAGCTGGCTCCGCGGCTAATTGGTTCCTGTGTTCGCGGCATCCCAGGGATGGTGTCAGAGTCAGCACTTTTTTACCTCTCCTCCAGCCTAATTTATGCTCCGCCGTACGGCGGGTGGCGCGTGCCCGGGAAAAATAGCCGACCCACAAGCTCACATCGCGCCGCTTCCGCGGCGCGCTGTGAGCTTGTGGGTCGGCTATTTTTCCCGGCGCGCGACACCGTCGTGCGACGACGTATAAACCAGGCTTCCCTCTTCTCGCCCCCCCGTCGTCCACGCTCTCCCCTCTCCCTCTCACCCGCCTCTCTCCTCCTTTACCTCCCCGACTGCCAACCACAGACGCCGCAGGTTTGACATCCCTTCAGAAACACACGCCTGAGCTAATATGTACATTGCTGAATGTTTGTGTGTTGACAGAGGAAACCGTGGAGGGCTCGCCACCGCTGCCATTTTCCCCGACAAATGAATTCAAACTGCAGCAAATGACATTTTAGGAGAATGATATCTCGCCGGTGCACCACATTAAAAGTAAACTTTTCTTTTCTTTTTTACCTCTCCCCCCCCCCCCCCGCCACACTTTTAAATGTTACTCCTGCAGCTGTGTGGACTAAACTGGTCTGCAAGTACTGTAGAACACCTTTAGTAGTAACTAGAATAGGCAATGCAAATGCGGCACATTGTGAACTTGTAGATTGACTAGTTTTACTGTTTTTAAATATTTTGTAATTTAATTAAAAAGTAAGCAATTTACCCCGAGTGAGAGGACATTATGCTCTGATAATGTCCTGTGTGAGGGGGTGATCGGACGAGGCGAAGCCGAGTCCGATAACACCCTCACACAGGACATTATCAGAGCATAATGTCCGACCCCGAGTGGTAAATAGCTTTTCTACCACTTTTTTTCCGTATACATGAAAGAAAACACATAGTTGTAACTTGCAAGGATATTAAGTTACAATCATTATTGCCTATAAAACTTCCGCGACGACAGCAAATAGTTCCACAAACAACATCTTCTACTCACCACCAGATGACGCCAACTCCATGCAGAGAAAGATGTCTAGCATACAGCTAAGCTAACGTCAGTTAGAAGGACCGTTTCGGCCGTAAATAGAGGCTGTTCGCTTCCAGAAAGGCATAGGTTCAGAGAAAAGGGGCTTTAAAGTTGACGGATTGCATTGGATCCAAATAAATCGGCGACGTCGTACGCACGTTAGTAAACATAGGACCGCTACGACCGTCATATGTTGGTTGGGGGAAAGGTGTTCCGACTACCTCCTGAAGTCCCCGGATGTACACTGAGGCGCATTGATCTCGTCCTCACACAACTGCGGCGGTTGTTCTGCCATAACCTCCGGAATTTAGCCAATCAGAATCCAGTATTTGAACATGTGACTAGAAAAAGTGGTAGAAATATATATAATGACTTGACCTGACTGACTGACTGACTGACTGACTATTGATCGATCAATTGATTTTCTTTGATAAAAATGTATACAAAATACTCACAATATAAATCATACTGATGATAAGACATGATGTAAGAAATACTTACTTCCAAAGTGGTCCTCTAAGGTGGCAACTGGCAAGACAACAGTACACATCTAGACCAAAATATAAACAATAGGGAAGCCAGGTTGAAAGTGTTTCATCTCTGTTGTGTTTTCTGTCCATCCATATTTACCTTATGGCCACAGCCTTGGTCAGTGTCTTTCCACTGTATTTATCTCAACCTACTGTACAGTACAATAGACCCGTTGTTTCCAAACGAGTTGTCACTGGTGTGCCATGACATACGTCCAGGTGTCCCATGGGCTGCCAGTGCCACACATAGCCTAGTGCAATTCAACTATACTGAAAGGTAGGATCCCCCCCCCCTCCTTTTTTTTTTTACTGTATCAGTATCACATTTCCCACATTTAAATGCATATATTTTAACCTGGCTTCCCTATTTTCGGATGTCGTTATACCGGTAGATGAAAAGCTCACAATACGTCACCTGAATGTGTGCCCTAAGATTTACATTTTCCCATTGGTGTCACCATGGGAACAAACAGGTCCCAGTGCAGTGCTGTTCAGACCTCCCACAGAGTCCCGTCACACTGTGCCTTCCATGGCCGATGGCCCCGATGACAGGGCAGGTACAAATAATTACAGCCTGTAGTTGGCCTCCTGTTCTGTTGTATAGTGCATCTGTGTGAGGGCGTCACGTGTGCCACAATGGCAAGCGCACAGTAAGAACTCCTTAGTACAAATTGAACTCCGGGAATGTACAAATGTAACCAGGTGGACCCTTATATGGTCCATCTGGTTACATATGTAGTATCCTAGAATTAGCGATGGAGTTTGTATACCAGATGAAAAGCAAGGGTGTTTTGCTGCTCTGATCATACACAAAGCTTTGCCCTACAGTAATTGCAGTAGAATATTTTTTTCTTGAAATAGTTTTATTAATTTGGGTAAAAGGTCAAATGAGCCGTCATGATGATTCTGGGGCTTTAACTTACCTCATGAATGCATATCATTTATACACCTATAACCCATTTGTCCGGCCACTTTTTTATCCGTTCGACACTTTGCATACAGTAGGCTTTGTTGGGGGTTTCAGGTGAGTGAGAGTGTGTCAGTCGGTCTGCGTTTGTGGTGGTGGGGGATTTCAAACAAACCGGTCTAAAACTCTTGAGGTCTAAAAAAGTCTCCCACTAAACTCACATCCACCGCTGCACATATCGTCCTCTATGGTTTCTCTCTTGTGATAGACGCAGAGTAAATGCATCTGGATTGAATGGCAGTGTAGATTAGTGGGAATCCATTTCAGGAGATATATTCATTGCAGCCACAATAGCTCTCGAGTAAGTTTCGAGTGACCGGGCGGGCGCTTCTGGGTTTGACGTAGGTTATTGTGTCCCTTTTATAAATGTCATCTCGGGTCTCCATCGCTCTACTAAAGAAGAAGAAAAAAAAAGAAAAAAGAACGTGACCCCGGCTTGGCGGTGTGTCATGTAGTGGAGAGAGGGAGCAGCACCGCACGGTAAACGTTCTGCCGCTGACAGCGCCGGCCGGCCCACCCGCCCCCCTCTTCTACCGCTGTCACGCCCCCCTCTTAACATCCCTGTGGTCTCCCTCCACCTCAACGACTGCACCGCTGACCTCCGCCCCCCCCCCCCCCCCCCCCCCCCCTCCCACCACATTAAACATTCATGGGGCCTGGGTGAGAAGGCCGGCCGGAGCGCGTGGCTCTCTTTTACCGCTCTCTACGTTCAGTCCAGGTCCCACATAGTCTTGAGCCACATAGTCTCTGCTCTTTACTGTCACTTCTTCTCTCACGTTTCACACGCTTCTCCCCCCTCTACTTCTTCTGGTGATTGATATCTCTTATCTTTGCCGTCGGGTCGGAAACCTTGCATCTCTCCATATCATCTTTTTCAGTGGCGTCAGTTCAGAAAAAGCTAAGGTATGGCAACATGACCGGTGTCTTGCACGCGCGCCTTCGCGCGCGTGCAAGACACCGGTCATGTTGCCATACCTTAGCAACAGGCGTGATACATTTATTTTAAGATGTACATTTTATTTTTTTCTTGGCCTGGATATGGCAGCCTGGAACGGTTGTTGAAGTGCAGCTTCAAGTTAATACCTTGTTAAAGTGACCATTTTTGTTAAATTTTGCATTTGTAGTTATTTTTTTACTGTATTGTAACAACATAATAACCAGCACAGATAGACAAAGATACATTCATGGATTTATATTTATGAATAACTTTTATTTTCCCCCTGGACCCAGGGTATGGCAGCTGCATACCCCTGCCATACCCAATTGATGCCCCTGATCTTTTTTATGTTTTTCTTCATTTGAATGTTTTATACTTTGTCATATGACAAAGCACCGCACACGTCTGTCTGTGGGCTTAATACATGTATTCAACCCACTCTCAGACGGTCCACGTTATAAGCTACTGCGGTGGTCGCAGATTTCATGCGAGGCAGTTTTGCAGAGAGCGTCGCTCGCAACGAGACCAGAAATGAGGCTGATGCCTATCTGCCTGCAACCGTTGCCTGCCATGCAGTGGCCAATCACACAGCATCGAGACGTCACTTCATGGAAATGATTGTGTGCGTTTGGTTTCTCTAATTGCATCTGTGTCTATGTGGGATGCATTTGAGCGAGCACTAGTCTCACCACAGAGAACGGCGACAAAAGGAAGTGTAGGAGACAATATTTCGTGTGTGTGTGTGTGTGTGTGTGTGTGTGTGTGTGTGTGTATGTGTGTGTGTGTGTGTGTGTGTGTGTGTGTGTGTGTGCGTGTGTGTGTGTGTGTGTGTGTGTGTGTGTGTGCGTTCGTGCGTGCATGCGTGTGTGTGCGTGTCCTGCTGCAGAGCATCTGGGCTAATACTTGTTTTGTCCACTGATGTTAACTCTTTTCCATTGCACGTTTTTTTTCCCTCTCATGTATTGTCAGACAAAACCACAGCAAACTTGCAACTGTGTTGCAATGATTGTTGTTGTTTCATAATTGGTAAGATAGAAACTCTACAGTATACATAAGACAAGGTCGCACACATACTCTCGTCTCTCGCACGTGCTCTCCCACACACGTACACGCGCACACCAAACAGCACTACATCTATATCACTCATGGCAGGGTGAATACAACAAGGTGGCTGCTGGCAAATTGAATCCAGAGCTGATATTTTCTTTATTTAATCTTTTCAGTTTATTGAGTTTGGTCAGAGTCAGTTTCAAGCAGCAAACCACAGGGCCCGCGCTGACACCCTCAGCGGTCCAAATGCTCAGTGATCCAGTGGAGGACCCCCTCACAGTGTGGGCCAGGGGCAAGTGTTGCCTCCACCCAGGGGTGTCGCACCAAATTTTGGGCCCTGGGTACAAGTAGTTTCTATGTCAGTGTGGTGCTCTTGTGAAGGACCCCCAAAATGATATGTATTTGGCAACGGACCCCCATATCAAAATATCTAGTTCCAGGGACCCCCCCCAGAAGCAAAATTTTAGTTTCAAATGTTCGCTTAAAAAATACATATATTCAAAGATTTGGACACATTTTCACGACTTCAAAAATAGCAGATCTACAAGCTCGCAGCACTCGGTGCCAGCACTCGGCGCCAGCTTGTACATCTGCTAAATTATAAAATAATTCCAGGCCCCTCCACCTTGGGCCCTAGTAACTCAGACCCACTCTCCCCCCCTTGTGACGCCCCTGGCCAGGGGCACACCCTACAGGCCTACACCAATCTATAGGGGATCTGACTGTAACTAATTACATTTACTTGAGTACGGTTATACCTACACTTTACGTATTTGTATTTCTGGATACTGCACCCCACTACATTTCAAAGACAATATATCACATGTCTGGAAGGGAAAAGGTACAACGTAAGCCATATTTCAAATAAAAGTAAAAATTGCAGATCACAAAGCATCGGGATGTGGTAAAAATCAACACAGCATTGCGTTGATTTGTACTTTTGAATATGCTTTAAGACAAGTAAAACTTGGCTAAACTTGGCTTAAAGTACAGCTTTCACTTGTAACTGAGTAATATTTGACCATGCGTACGTACAGTATACTTTGACTCTAGTGCTGGGGTTGAGTACTTTGTCCTCCACTGCCAATCATCCCCCATCCCTCTTCCCAGAGATCTGCCCCTCTACCAACATGTTATGGAGTGGAGCAGCATGCTTGGGCCCATCTGCCCCTCTAACATGTTATGGAGTGGAGCAGCATGCTTGGGCCCATCTGCCCCTCTAACATGTTATGGAGTGGAGCAGCATGCTGGGGCCCATCCCATCCCTGATCCCTCACCCCAGAGATCTGCCCCTCTACCAACATGTTATGGAGTGGAGCAGCATGCTGGGGCCCATCGCCGGGTGTTGTTAAGACTGTAAATGTATTTATAGTGCAATGTGAGATGTGCCTGGTTATCAGAACCGTGAGAGAGAGAGAGAGAGAGAGAGAGAGAGAGAGAGAGAGAGAGAGAGAGAGAGAGAGTGAAAGTGTGCTTGCACGCTTGTGCATGTGCATGTGCGTGTGTGTGTGTGTGTGTGTGTGTGTGTGTGTGTGTGTGTGTGTGTGTGTGTGTGTGTGTGTGTGTGTAACTATACCTTTGTGGGTAGTATAGAAGAATTAGAGAAATAGACATTGTGAAGATAATTGTCCCGGTCTTCACAAGAGAGAAATGGTTGTTCTTATGGTGATTAGCATGGCAGTTTTAAGCTAAATGCCTAATTAGCTTAGGTTAGGTTTGGGGTTCGGGTTAGAGTTAGAGTTAGGCCTGATTTAAACCTAATTGTGCACCATGTGTCACTCACCGGAAATAACAGATCTATATATTAAGCTCTCAACATGCCATGATTAGATGTATTATGAGCTTGTAGATCTGCTATTCTTGCATGCTCTTCGAGTATAAATTGGCCAAATGTAAAACAAAAAGAAATGTTATAAAATATCAAAATGATAAAAAAATATAGTAATACAAAAGTGTGTGTGTGTGTGTGTGTGTGTGTGTGTGTGTGTGTGTGTGTGTGTGTGTGTGTGTGTGTGTGTGTGTGTGTGTGTGTGTGTGTGCACACACGTGCGTGCGTCCGTAGATAGTGTATATAAGTGTAGTATACTAGTTTCTTATGTTGTTGTAGCAGACATGTGTAAATGAAGATCATTTGGGGGCTGCAGGGTGAAAGGCAGGGCTGTCTGGTATACTGGCAGAGCACTGGCTCTCTGCTGCTGCCACTTACACACCCTCCACACACACACACACACACACACACACACACACACACACACGCACGCACACACACACACACACACACACACACACCCTCCACACACACACACACACACACACACACACACACACACACACACACACACACACACACACACACACACACACACACACACACACACACACACACTGCCCAGCGCCACTACACTGCACACATAGGAGGATTCTTTTAACTCTGAGAGAGTACAACATGGACCAAATGGACCCGTACGGGTGGATAACTTAACTCTGATGATTTTACTGTGCATTCTCTCTGGGAAAATACATTCTGAAATACATTCTGCAGGCTTTCTGGGATAAGCCCTTTTCAAAATCAAATCTTAAGGTGATTTGATTTGATGTGATTTTCTTTTTTTAATCTTTTTTACACACTCCATCGTTTAGCAGTTTAGAGCAGGAGAGACAAGAAGAACTGTATAGAAACTGGTCAAAAATCTAATTAAAGATGTACTGGTTTTTGGGTAAATAATAATAATTATTATTAATGAAAATATTAGAAAATAAAAAGGTTTTAATGCTAAAATGTGTTTTATTTTCTTTCTTTTTTTTTGTCAATCAACACAAATATCTTTAGGTGCTCTAAAGACAGGCCCACTGTGTCTGCTCGGATCACTCGTCTCCTTCGGGGAGAGGCGATCGCTGCGCGAATAATCCTGAGCGAAATAATCACGTCTGTGAGCAACGGCACGCGACGGGGATGAATAAATAAGGCTGACTAAATAAATGATCAGTGATTGTTTGGCTCTAAGTGCTGTTGCCGTATCGCTGCAGCTTCCTGATTTAGTTGAAGCCTTCAGCCATCCCTCAGCAGCGCTATGGTCTTAGCGGAAGAGAATCGGCTAAAAAGCCCCATTCTTCTTCATACGTTCAATATTCAATGAGAGCGCTAATTGCACCGCGCTGAAAGAAAGAAGAAAAGGGCGGGAGGCGGGGGAGGGAGGGAGGAGGGAGGGATCTACTGGCTAATGGTCCGTAGGGGGAAAATAAAGGAGAGAGACGGAGGGGGGAGAGAAGAGGAGAGGAGAGGAGAGGAGGGGATTTTAAAAAGTTCGAATGTATCCTCAGGAGGTTCCTTTCCCACTGTGGTTTTTTTTTCTTCCTTCTCCTACCTGTACGTCTCTTAGCCATAATGCTAATGCTCATTAGCCAGTCTGTGTGATATCCGCCGAATCAACCGCTGCCGTTTGCAGGCCGTCACCGCGAGCGCTCTGGCGAAGCGAGAGCGCTTCCAATGGTTACCTATACTGTACCTCTCCTCTGTTGTCAGCCGGGATGGAGCTCTCTCTCTCTCTCTCTCTCTCTCTCTCTCTCTCTCTCTCTCTCTATCCCCTTTTTTGTTTTACCTCAAAAGTTAGTTAGGAAAGATATCTTGGAATATATTCGCTCAAGGTGCGCCCATGTTTCAGAAGAAGAATTGTGTGGTGGGGTGTGGGGGGGGGGGGAGGTGCATATGTGCAAAAAACACAAAAAGTCTTTGTGCGGATAAAATGCCCGCGCAGCACTTTCGCGTCCTCTTATCCTTCCTCTTCACCCGCTTTTCTCCTTTTAATCTTAGGCCGAGTTATAATACAATAAGTCTCTATAATCACTGCATCTCCTCTCCCCCACTTACCTGGGACGAGTTGAATAGCTTTAAATAGGAATAATATGGAGGGAAAAACCCAAGTAAAAATGAAATAGCCGAGGACTTTGAATGTACGATAACATTTTTATAAATAAAAGTTTAAAAAAATAAATATCATCATTTACACATTTTTGTATACCTTTTAGTTATTGGATTTCATTGTACACGACGAATGTGCCATATCTGACCACAAGGGGCAGCGTGCATGCCTGTCCCTGTGTCTTTTTCCATCCCCCCCAACAGTCAGCCCTTTCACTGTCCCCTGGCATACAGCGAAGTGAAATACTGCTGATCAGAAGTTTTCCTCATAAATCATGCCATCCACCAAACAAAGCAATAAAGATGTTTGTTTGCATTATTGAAGGGAAAGCATTGCCTTAGGTCAGCTTTAAGAGGCTGTGTGTGTGTGTGTGTGTGTGTGTGTGTGTGTGTGTGTGTGCGCACGTGTGCGCGTGAGTGTGTGTGTGTGTGTGTGTGTGTGTGCGCGCGTCTGTGCACGCGTGCGTTTGCCGTCCGTGCATGTGTGTGTGGGCTATATGTGCGTGTGCGCGAATGCATGCAAGCGTTCCCTAAAATAAGTGTTCACTCGAACGTGTGCCTATCAAGGATTTTACCTTGAGAAGTCATTGGGGGGGGGGGGGGGATAACATTTAGATACGTTTTACTTCCTTCTTTTATCACATAAAATTCCAATAATTGTATTTTTGATTGACTATATTCAGCAATCAAAGACACAATTCCCTGCGTTTGTGTGTCTGTGTGTTTGAAAGTTCATTCATGTCGCCTCTGCAGTGACCCACTTT
>NC_137816.1:15005616-15018377 GCF_963921795.1 Nannobrachium achirus | reverse complement strand
ACTAGTCCTTGCCCGTTCAAAGATATGAGCTCTGAAATGATGTGCAGTGTGTGGGTTATGGGATGGAAAGTAACTTTAACTGGTGCTTGCATGATAATATGTAGGAGCATCAATGTAAGAAATACCCGTTTCGTTTAATGGCTACAGAGATACTGTGTACCGATCTGCATGATTTTTGGACAAAATCTGTAACAGGGCCAGACAACAGACCCCCCCCCCCCCCCCCCCCCGATTTCAGATCAATTGCTCCAGCCACTGAGGAGAAACGCTGTGACAGACACTCACTCAGACAGACAGACACTCAGACAGACAGACAGACATTTGGAAAATTATATGTTTGATAGCAGTTTTTCAAGCTCGCAGCACGGCACTCGGTACCACGCTGTGAGCTTGTATATCTGCTATTTTTCAATAGCTAAAGCATAAAATAATTCCAGGCACCTCCACCTTGGGCCCTAGTAACCCAGTCCCACTCCCCCCCCCCTTGTGACACCCCTGTGTGCACTGCACGGACGCACTTCACGTTTATGAAAGTCAATATCTGACTGGATGTCTGCAGTGGTGGAAAAAGTACTCCAAAGTTTTACTTAATTAAAGGTATCAATACTGCAATGTAGAAATACTCCGTTGCAAGTAAAAGTCCAACATTCAAAATGTACTTGAGTAGATGTACGAAAGTATTGGTGTCAAAATGCACTTAAAGTACCAAAAGTAAAAGTATTTTTTTTTAAATAGCCTAGCCAAATAGCCTAGGTATAAAATAGGTAATTGTTTATGTATGTTTTATAATAGCTATTATAATTTATTTCTGAAAAGTAACTAGTGACTTAAGGTTTCAAATAAGTGTAGTGGAGTAAAAGTACAATATTTGGATCCGAGATGTATAGTGGAGTAGAAGTAATAGTATTGGAAATACTCAAGTAAATTACAAATACCTCAAAATACTTAAGTAAATGTACTTAGTTACCTTACACCAGTGGTTCTCAACCTTTTCAGGCCGCGACCCCCAAAATAATCATATTTGAACTGGGGACCCCCCACCCAGACAAGCACGAAGAGTTGAGGCATTACATGTTGTATGACACGGTTCTATTGTGAAAATAGCAGATCTTCAAGCTCACAACGCCCCGCAACTCTAATATTTGACAAGTTGGCCAATGTTTAATTTGTCATTTTAGAGGTATTAAAAAGTCCTTAAATTGTCACTTAAGAAATGTGCAGAAACCCTCTATACACTTAAACTTTACTGTTGACTGAGAAAACAATGTTACACATTAAGTTAATAACCTGGGAACCCCCCAAAATAATTTGGGGACCCCCCTGGGTGTCCCGACCCACATGTTGAGAACCACTGCCTTACACCACAGCTGTTTATGAAAGTCAATGTCTGCCTGGATGTGTGTGCCTCTGCATGGGATTGGTGTGCTCTCTGCTGCTCCGGTGTTGTCTTTGGGGATCATTTACAACTCCCGACAATTTTATAACGGCCCCATTTGGTGCTATTTATATTGATCACAGGCTACCAAGCACTGGCTCAGAATACAGGCTTTTCCTGAATTGCGCCGTTTCTGTGCCCTCGGCTCTGCTCTTCTTGATCTGTATCTCACCCTCCCTCCCTTCTCTCTGTCTCTCTCTCTCTCTCTCTCTCTCTCTCTCTCTCTCTGTCTCTCAGTGGCGTCAGTTCAGAAAAAGCTAAGGTATGGCAACATGCCTTATTTGATTTTCCCCCCCGTTTCTACGGTTTCTTGGGCTGGATATATGGCGGCCCGGAACGGTTGTTCAAGTGCAGCTAAACTTGGCATGTTAGTAAATGTGCCACAATTAACAATAATGAATTGCTCCTGTGCAGCTGACCTGGGGAACCTGGGAATAAACCATTTTGTCAAGATGGGGAGAATAAAGGATAATTATAATAACTTGTTAAAGTGACCATTTTGCAAAATTTTGCATTTGTAGTTATTTTACTGTAATTTAACAACATAATGACAAAGAGACATTCATGGATTTATATTTAAAAGTAACTTTTATTATGGCAGATGCATACCCTTGCCTTACCCAATTGACGCCCCTCCTCTCTCTCTGTCTGTCTGTCTGTCTCTCTCTCTCTCTCTCTCTCTCTCTCTCTCTCTCTCTCTCTCTCTCTCTCTCTCTATCTCATCCCGACCAGTTCTCTCATTCTGTGTATCGGTGTTGTTTGTCTTCCAGTGTGCATTCATTCATTCATTCATTGATTTCTGTTATTGTATTTATTGGTGTCATAAGGTGTAGGAACACTGCATCATGTATTTTTCCCCCCAGCGTGGTGCGGTGGCTTCACACGTGATAATGATTGGCTGGCAACTTGGCACAGATGACGAGAGTTGGTGGTCGGGCTGAAATGACATGAACCGTTCAATCGTGTCTCATATCAACTGCGGTGTGTGCTCGTTGCACCGGATACCGCTCATGCCCTATATTATGTTTCTAATGTGCACGGCGTGTCCTGGTACAGAGGCTTTGTTGTGTACTGTATGTGACATGCAGTGCATGTCCTATAGGCCTGTACGGTCGCTATATAGCTGACACTTAAAGGACAACTTTGTTTTTTTACAACAAGGGTTCATATTTTAGATTGAAATTAGAGGAAAGAAAAGATGAGTGTTAAAATGTTTTCATTTACCTCTTTCTGTTGTTTTAGCGATTTTAGTATTTTGATTTCAGTGGGTGGGGGCATGCGTACAAGTGGCTAAATATGTCTTTTTAGACACAATAAGCTGGAAATGTCTGTGTTACTATTAACACCAGCACCTATAAGTCACATCTTCCCATAAAAAAATGCGGTTCATCTTGGGATTAGGCTTATTGTGTCTAAAAATACATATTTATAGCCACTATCAAAATCGTTAAAATCACTAAAACGATAGAAAGAAGTGAATGAAAACATTTTAACACTCATCTTTTCTTTTCTCTAACGACTATCTAAAATATGAACCCATGTTGTAAAAAACCAAAGTTGTCCTTTAACATGTTGTGTGAGAGAGTGTATTTTAAAGACAGAATCCTGCTTAAAGACAGAATCTAAGCTTCATGAGGCTGTGTGTACCGTCTCTGTCTCAAATATGTTTGTGTACTTTCTTTTTCTTTCTCTCGCTCTGTCTTCTCACTATCTACGTCTCTCTCACACACTTTTATTTTTGATTTCTCGTGCACACATACGCATATGGAAATGCATCCACACAGACTCGATCGTGAGCGCATCTGTCTGCACACGCACACACCCACAGATCTCTTTTTTTTCACGATTGGGAGAATCAGTAAAAACAAAAACACACAGCACAGTAGAACTAACCCCAATGAAAAGGATCTATTTCCATCTATGTCACGGTACGCGTGCGCTGCGTGCGTGTGTGTTCTTTGCTTTTTATTGTCTGAGGTTGTCACGTTGACCTCAATAAGCGTCACGACACATACCTTTGTAATACCATTTCCCCCTGCTTACTAATTAGAGAGAAACTCAAGCCACGTCTCTATCAATAGGACCCTCTGCTCAGCTGGTCAGCCAAAGCATTCCGGCTTAAGCCTGAACCTGGTACACTCATTAAAACCTAACCTCAGTATTTAGTTTGTGACACTGAGACTTGCATGCCATTTATCTCTCTGTCTGTGCCTGTGTGCGCTCGTGTGTGCGTGTGCGTGTGTATGTGCGGGTGTGTGTGTGTGTGTGTGTGCGCGTGTGTGTGTGCGTGCGTGCGTGCGTGTGTGTGTGTGCGTACATGCATGTCCCGGTGGTGCTGTAACTTAACCTGGTCTACGAGAGTCTGTTTTGGGCTCTTGGCTTCCCTCTGTCCTGATGGCCTTCAAGCCTTCAACACTTGATCTGAGGAGGGGTTTTGCGGGGAGTGCTGGAGTGCTTTGCATGGCTCACGCACACTTTTTGTAGGTTGAAGAGTTACTTAAGAAGACCCGGAGCGCCTCGGTTTCTCCCTCAGGAAAGGCAGAATGACAACAAGTGAGGGGGTTTGGCCAAGTACAAGTCAGGGCAGGGCCATGACTCATGCGGTCCACCGCCGGTCTTTTGGCACAAGCGAGAAAGTTTCCACGACCCCGACGAAACTTTCTAAAACAAAAAAGCATCCCTTTGTTGCCCGCGGTCTATTTTCGTTTCATTGTACTCTGCCCATCCTTTCCACCTTCCCTTCCCCTCATCATGAGATGATGAAGTAAATGGCTTCCTAGAGGTGGTCGTGGGGGGGGGGGGGGGCGCTGGGACGCGAGGAGAGACCATCTCTTGTTATCTCTCCAGGCACAACAGCAGCAGCCAGGGGTGTCGCACCAAATTCTGGGCCCTGGGGGTACAAGGATTCACTCACATTTTGTGCTTTAACTATTGAAAAATAGCAGATATACAAGCTCACAGCGCGGCACCGAGTGCCGCGCTGCGAGCTTGTATATCTGCTATTTTTTGAATATTTAAAAAAAAAAACTATGTTTCTATGTCAAACCTTTTCATGTGAAGGACCCCCAAAATGATATGTATTTGGCCACGGATCCAAATATAAAAATATTTAGTTCCAGGGACCCCATATGAAGCAAAATCTGAGTTAGAAATGTTCGCTTAAAAAAACGCTACATTCAAAGATTTGCACACATTTTCACGACTTTTCAAAAAAATAGCAGATCTACAAGCTCGCAGCGCGGCACTCGGTGCCGCGCTGCGAGCTTGTATATCTGCTATTTTTCAATAGCTAAAGTATAAAATAATTAAGGCTTTTCCCCCCCTTGTGACGTCCCTGGCAGCAGCGTGCACTGCATGGGCATGGCCATCAAAGACACCCTGACTCGGACAGACTCCTCTGATGTGGAGGGGGGCATGCAGGCGGTCGACGTGGCTGCTAGTGCAGTGAGCGCTCCCTCCGTGTCCTGCAGCTTGTCACTTTTATGAGCCCAGGGAGGACCATAAAGCACTGCTGCCCTCTCCCCACCCTGGCCCTGAGCTGCTCCCTGGCTGTGGGGTTAGGAAAGCACCGTAGACAGGATGCCTGTTTGAACCGCAGAGTTCATCCTTATCGGGATAGAGTCCTCCCATTCACAGAAGCAGTGACTTATACCGAGGCACGCACACACGCTGGCGTGTTTGTACAAACACGCACGCGCGCGCGCACGCGCGCGCACACACGCACGCACGCGCGCGCACACACGCACGCACGCAAGCATGAAGGGGTGTCGCAAAACAAATTCTGGGCCCTGGGTACAAGGATTCACTGCGAGCCCCCCGTGAATGTTCTTCATATAGGGGGAGGGGGTTTAACCCATTTAGACTTGGAATGCATTAGTATGCGTTAGTTTGTGCTTTAACTAAATAGCAGATATACAAGCTCACAGCGCGGCACCGAGTGCCGTGCTGCGAGCTTGTAGATCAGCTATTTTAGAAAAATCCTGAAAATTTGTGCAAGTCTTTGAATATTTCAAATCCTTCTAAGGTTTTTTGAAAAACCTATGTTCCCCATCTCAAAATATGTAGTTCCAGGGACCACCCCAGAAGTAAAACTTGAGTTAAGAAATATATATTCAAAGATCTGCACACATTTTCACGACTTTTCAAAAATAGCAGATCTGCTATTTTTCAATAGCTAAAGTATAAAATAATTAAGGCCCCTCCACCTTGAGCCCTAGTAACTCAGTCCCACTTTTCCCACCCTTGTGACGCCCCTGCACGGCTGCACGCACGCACGCACACACTTCATGAACATGTACTTATACATCTCATGTGAAAAAGTGACTGTAGCATTTCAAATTCTACTCTCTCCCTCCCTCTCACACACAGTCATGCACAAAAATACACGCACGTACGCACACACACACACACACACACACACACACACACACACACACACACACACACACACACACACACACACACACACGCATGCACACATTGCACGCACACGCTTACTGGCAGAAGAGATTGTTTCCTGCTTGTCACATACCTGCCGCAGGTCGCTGAAAGATAGATGGGTCAGTGTTTGTTTTAGCAGCGGTTGGAGGAAGTTCTGGGGGAGCCATATCAGTGTTTAGACAGATACTACTGTGGACCAGGGAGACACACAGTGCTCTCAGGCAGGGGCGTCACACCAAATTATGGGCCCTGGCTACAAGGATTCACTGCGGGCCCCCCATGAATGTTAACTATTGAAAAATAGCAGATACACAAGCTCACAGCGCGGCACCGAGTGCCGCGCTGCGAGCTTGTGTATCTGCTATTTTTGAAAAATCGTGAAAATATGTGCAAGAAAACCTATGTTTCCATGTCAGTGGTGCGCAAACATTTTCATGTCAAGGACCCCCGAGATGATATGCATTTGGCCACGGACCCCCCATCTCAAAATATTTAGTTGCAGGGACCACCCAGAAGCGAAATTTGAGTTACAAACGTTCGCTTTGAAAATACATTATTCAAAGATTTTCACACATTTTCACGACTTTTTCAAAAATAGCAGATCTACAAGCTCGCAGCGCGGCACTCGGTGCCGCGCTGTGAGCTTGTATATCTGCTATTTTTCAATTGCTAAAGTTACTAGGGCCCCTCCACCTTGGGCCCCAGTAACTCAGTCCCACTAACTCAGTCCCACTTTCCCCCCCCCTTGTGACGCCCCTGCTCCCAGGCCCACGGGGCAACCCAGCCTTCAGCACAGCTAAAGGGCACAGAGCATACAACTTGCTCCGTGAAAAAACAACAACTTCCTGATGAGCGGAATTATCCTCGCTGTCGGGCAGAAACCTTGTATCTCCATTTTTCATATTTTTTATGTTTTTTTTTTTTCATGAATTTACCAACCTATTCGTAGCTGTAGGAAACATGGTATCTCCATCAAAGATAGCTTACTTATGCTTGATTTTTACTTAGTTTAAAAGCTTGTGTTGTGAGCTTGTAGATCGGCTCCTTTGCTATTTACTGCCGTGTGACGACATTGAAAACAATGGTCCAGGCAACGACCTTATTTTGACGCTGGATGGCGCTGTTCGCTAGCTTATGTTTCACCAATTATTTCCGGGGTAACCGGAAGGTCACCTGAGACGTTGATGACGTCACCGGAACAAAATAAGCGTTTCTGGGAAAATCTCTCGTCTATGGAACGAGTGGTGGAAAGTGAGGTGGACGCGAAAACGGATATCTTTTGAGTGGATCGTTGCGAGTGGACAGGGATTATTTTCCACCCGTGGGCATCTTTTGATCGGAGCATTGTGGAGTATTCGATGAATTTTCAAAGGTAATGCTGCATTCACACTGAGAGAAGCCAAGCTAATGGTTTGCTTGGTAATTCAATGTATTCTCCTTGCAAACCAGCTTTAAAGAATTCCAAGCTCTTTTTCCAGCTTGGAAATTTTAAAAGCTGGTTTGCATAGAGAATACATTGAATTACCAAGCAAACCATTAGCTTGGCTTTTCTGTATGTGAATGAGGCATTAGTGAAAATCTCTGAAAGCGTGGCAGAATGGCAGTCACTGTCAAGGTTTCTGAAAGTGAAAGTGAGAGTTGTTACGTACGTGTGTCTGTGACTGTGGGTTTTTATAAATGTTACACCAATGAAATGTATTGAGTTCTTTTTTGTATTTCCTATAAAGTTCCCAATGTGTGGATGAATGGACCATTGTAAAGCGCTTTGAGTTTGCAACTTGCTTAGAAAAGTGCTATAAAAATGCAATCCATTATACCAGTATTAAAGTTACATTTTTGGAAATACAAGGTTTCCACCTGACAGCGACAAATTACTCTGAGAAAGAAAACAAAAGTGATCTTTTGAACTGAGTTTGTCAAAAATGGACTGGCGAGAGTTAAGGTCTTGGCACACTGCTGCTTTTTTCGTTGCGAAATGCGTTTTTCAGGGCAAGGAGAGAGAGAGAGATAGAGAGAGCAAGGGACCGAGTGGTGCACGAAACGGGCGGCAGTGTGCAAACGTGATTGACATAACGTGAGGTTGATTCTTTATTTGCGCGCTCCGAAATTCACTCAAACCAGCTTTAAAATGAACACAGTGTATCGTTTTCAGGCAGGCCGAAGCAAATAGTAGTTCTAAATGATTCTCTTTTTTTTGCTTTGATCACCAGATGGGTGGGTTCGCCACACCAGAATGACAGGTTGTCAATCATAAAAAAAGTACACTCAATTGACTCTGAAGTACTTGTGAGTTTCTAAACTTTGTGACACGTGTAACTTTCAAATGTGACAAAGCCTAACCATCTGGTGGTCCCTAAGGCTTGATTTACTTAGTTCCATATCCGTGTCACACACCAAAAATAGCAGATCTAAAATCTCACAACGCATCGCATTGTGAGCTTTTAGATCTCCTATTTTGGGTGCGTAGATCTGCAATTTTCAACGTGCGACACCGGCACTCAACTAAGTCCAAATCAGCCATAATAGGCTAAATGAAAACCACGAGAAGTATTTTGCAAATGCTATCTGGCCCAGGTCACTTTTCCAACATGCTGCTCTATTATTTTCACCATTTATTTCGGCCTTATTTCGGGAATCTGTCGTTGTGACTGGAGGTGGCCCACTTGGCAAGCTGTTTAGGCGTGTTGTGTGGACTGATGCTCATTGTGGTAATGAGTTAATGGGAGCAGGTTGAGGAGGAGACAGAGACGAAGGCGAGAGGAGAGTACAGACAGGTTTAGACACAATGGGAACACTCTCATGCAAACCTGCACGGGCATCTGCTTCTACTGAGATCCCACAGAGGGAGAGGAGAGACCTCACCATCTGCAGCTCAAAGGCACACAAACACACACGCACGCACGCGCAAGCACACACACATACATGCGTGCATGCACACATGCATGCACAAACACGTGTACATACGTACGTGTACATACTTAATATGTGTGATCATGTCTGCACATAAAACTACTGTACACACACACGCGCGCGCGCACACACACACACACACACGCACGCACGTGCATACACACACACACACACACACGCACAGGAAAAAATCATACAAAAAGCACAGCGGGGTGAACAGAGGACAGGACGACACGAGGACATGGAGTGTTTAAAAATGTACTTTGTCTTTGTTTGGGGACAATAAAGAGATCCCATTTGTCCTCGGGCGGCAGATCCACTATTCATAGTCGTATAGTTTAAAAACAAAACCAAGGCATACTGCACACATAGACGGCGTTGCCATGGCGAACTGCATCGGGCAAGTGAGTGCATGAAAGTGAATCAAGGCCACGCATGGCGACGGCGTCGTTCATCCTGATTTTCAAGCCGTGTGACGAGCGTTTGCCTCTCAGCCTTGTGACAGTCAGGGACGTGCTGGGCCCCTGATTCAGCCTGGGAAAAAGAGTTGGAGAGGCCCTCATTGCGAGTAGCAGCAGCGCTATAGAGAGAGATCTCTCTCTATAGCGTTGCTGCTACTCAAAGAGTTGCCATTTCAGATCATGACAAGTGACAAGCCAGTGGGCTTGGGAGTTAAATTTTGTCGTTCTCGGGTGTAAACCTTGTATGTCCAAAACCGTTTGTTTTGTATTTATCATTTTAAAAATGATTTAAACTAGTGAAAACAGCCGATCTACAAGCACACAACGCCTCGCTCCGCGAGGCGTTGTGTGCTTGTAGATCTGCTGTTTTCACTTCTTTTGTGCTACAGCCTTGAACGATGAAGCAGGGCTTTGCTTTGCGAAAAAACTTACACATTTGAAACTTGAAAAAATGGAACAAAGGCCGACATTTTTTTTATTTTTTTTTCCTAATGGCCGGCCTGGACTGGCCGGGAATGAAGCGGCCGTTTGGGAGTTGTCCCGCTTTTCCCAATGGCCAGCACGTCCCTGCTTGTGACAGTAAAGGTGTGAATCATCAGCTGTTCTCCTCGCCGCCACACCCTGCCTCCGGAGCACGCTAGGCACGAGGGCTGTGACATCACACCCAGGGGCGTCACAAGGTGGGGGGGGGGGGGGGAGTGGGACTGAGTTACTAGGGCCCAAGGTGGAGGGGCCTGGAATTATTTTATACTTTAGCTATTGAAAAATAGCAGATACACAAAGCTCGCAGCGCGGCACTCTTGCAGATCTGCTGTTTTTGAAAATGCATGGAAGTCTTTGAATATATGTATTTTTTAAGCGAACATTTGTAACTCAAATTTTGCATCTGGGTGGGGTCCCTGGAACGAAATATTTTGAGATGGGGGTCCATGGCCAAATAGGCTACATATCATTTTTGGGGTCCTTCGCATGAAAAGGTTTGAGAACACCACAAAACCTTAAAAGGATTTGAAATATTCAAAGACATTTTCACGATTTTTCAAAAAATAGCAGATCTACAAGCTCGCAGCGCGGCACTCGGTGCCGCGCTGTGAGCTTGTATATCTGCTATTTTTCAATGGTTGAAGCACAAAACATTCACGGCTCCCCAGAATTTGGTGCGACACCCCTGATCGTCACGCCCTGCCTCTGGAGGAGGCGGCGCGGAGGCGGCACCGCACGAGGGCGGCCCGTGTCACAGGGCGGTGCCACATTCAGGCCCGTATTCTAGTAATCCGTATAGGCTTACCAAAACTTACAGTACGCCCTCCGTTTCCATTCCCACTCTTCACACCTTTCACCCACTAGTTCCCTTATCTCTTTCCTTTGCCTTTCTTTTAATGTTGCTTTATTTTCTGTCACACTCAAAGGACCGCCCATCTCTCTCTCTCTCTCTCTCTCTCTCTCTCTCTCTCTCTCTTTCTTTTCTCTCTCTCTCTCGCTCTTGCTCGCTCGCTTCTTCTGGCTATCACAGTCTTATATGGAAACATTTTTAGAAATGCTGAAACATTTCACACACAGTAAAAATATTTTATCCCCCTAGCAAATTTTATCTGTGTTGTAATTGTTTTTGTTGAACCCATTCACATTTTAAATAAAAGCTCTCGTTCTCTCACTCTCCCCCTCTCTCTTTCTCCATCACGTGATTTTCAATATATAACATAATCCCAAGGAAGACTCTGGGCTCATGTTATCAATGTTCTTTTATGGAGAAAACACCATTGGAAAATGATACCGTTGCACAGCACTGATTTTTGTTTTGGAACTGCAGAACGGACAAATCATAACAGGAATTGTGTGGAGCATTGTAGAGTTTCTGTGAATGTATACATGTTATGTTGAGTGAGAGAACCCCGATCTACCTATCTGATCCTTTTTGATGTATTTTACGGCATTGCACGGTTCTCAAGTGTGCAAATGGCAGCCTACCAAATTCACTAACATAATTAAATTCACACTGAGGATTTTACAGTGTTGATTGGGGTGGCAGTGTGCCAGATTTAAAAAGTTATATCTGTGCGGCTTAATAACTGGGAACTCTAAATTCCACATTAAAAATGTTGAGAATCACTGTTCTACACCATATCGTCGTTGTCGGGTGGAAACCTCGTATCTCCAAGTTTCAAATGTGTAAGTTCTTTCGCAAAGTAAAGCCCTGCGTCATCATACAAGACCGTCGCACAAAAGTAGTGAAAACAGCCGATCTACAAGCACACAACGCCTCGCGGTGCGAGGCGTTGTGTGCTTGTAGATTGGCTGTTTTCACTAGTTTAAATCATTTTTAAAATGATAAATGCGAAACGAACGGTTTTGGACATACAAGGTTTCCACCCGACAACGACGATATGCAAACATACCAGGGGTACCAAAGAACGTCTGCGGTAAAGGTGGTCACACAAAGTTTCACGTGTGTGTTGTGTGTGTGTGAGTGAGAGACAGAGACAGAGAGCATGTGTGTTGTAACTTGTGTGTGTGTGCATGCGTGCGTGAATGTGCGTGCGTGTGTATACTTAAATGTGCGAGGGGCCGGGTGTGAGGGGGTTGGTGGAGTTTCTGTTGCCACACTTATGGCGTCTCACCACTTCAAAAGTCAGCTACAGTACATGTGCTACTGCACCAACTGCCACTGTTTCTGCCATGAAAACACCAGCAGACTCCCAGCAGACACGTCTGTCTGCATGCATGTATGCATGCATGCATGCATGCACGCCTGCATGCTCGCACAGGCTGCTGTGTGCGGCCTGGATAATCAATGCTGGCTTCAAGGAAAATGTCCTGACAATGATTTAAATGGGGAAATTGATTTATTGCCACTGGGTCTCAACGTCGGGTCCGGGGACCACCAAGGAGGTGGAGTCTGAGAGATAATAATAACATTTTCTATTTGTATTCGAGGGCTATAAAAACAGAGAGATATAAAAACATATTAAAACTTAAACAAATATTTATATAGTTTAACAAAATCTAAGTCAATTGGATATCAGCCACAACACCACAACAACTATTACCTATACAATGGTGAACGGCCCTTCAGAGCAACAGACACGTAAGGGTCCATTTGGCCCCTATAGTGGGCCCCTGACCAGACGGTGAGATACAGGGATTTATTGCAGTAGTGTGCAGGGACCCAAGCTTTCCACAGTTCGTCCACTGAGAGCTCGGGGGTGGTGAGGTGGAGGGTTGTGCTGTTTATGTTGTCTGTGTGGCCGGACATCTTTAAGTATTCTTCATTTGAGAAAGTGATTTATTGAACACTGTAATGGAGATACCAATGTCAGCCCCACAAACGTTGTTGATACCCATGAATGAGGTGGGCTGGGGTTTAATATTTTGCGGTCTTAAATGTCGCTGGTGTTTTGACATGCATGGGCTAATCTTAGACAATACGTTTGGTTTGTGACATGCATTAAGGCCACGTGCACTCTTCCTCCTTGCCCTGAGTGTAAATATAAATGTGTGTGTGTGTGTGTGTGTGT
>NC_137816.1:14973116-15000616 GCF_963921795.1 Nannobrachium achirus | reverse complement strand
TCCTTCTAAGGTTTTTTTGAAAAACCTATGTTTCTGTCAGCAATCTGGCCAGCCATCGTCAAAGAAAAGGTCCTTTTCACTCAACTGGAGCTCAGTTAGTCTGTTCTTGAGAGACTACTATGTCAGTGGTTCTCAAACCTTTTCATGTGAAGGACCCCCAAAATGATATGTATTTGGCCACGGACCCCCATCTCAAAATATTTAGTTCCAGGGACCACCCAGAAGCAAAATTTGAGTTACAAACGTTTGTTTAAAAAACACATTATATTCAAAGATTTGCACCCATTTTCACGACTTTTAAAAAAATAGCAGATCTACAAGCTCGCAGCGCGGCACTCGGTGCCGCGCTGTGAGCTTGTATATCTGCTATTTTTTAATAGTTAAAGCATCCACTGATTTTAGGCCTAAATGGGTTAAAGGCGCGTCCCATGCGCGTCCAAATGCACAGAAGCACTTCTCTCTCAATTATGACATGTGCAATTGCACGATGGGAAATTCATTATACTTTTTTTTTTGTTTGAATTGATTACGTTTTAGCTTTGTTTATTTGAACACATTGTGCAGGAGAGGTAATGATAGAATGTAGGTGTTGATTGTGGTGACGGAAGTTGATTGTTCCAAAGAGATTAACCTTTCAATGAGTAATACGTCTGACAATAATGGAAGATGAAAGTCCTTAGAGAGTTAATACTGTACATACAGTATTGAACACAGCTCTGGTATAGGTTCACATATTAAAATGTATCGAAGTTTGTGTTTTCGAAACGGAGGAGCAGATGAGTCAATCTTTTCATCACATCAAAGCTAATCATTCTCGAAATGTATTTTGGATTAGGAAAAGCCTATTGAGATAAGTGGTACATGTGGCATGGACATGTTAAATGTGGTGTTTCCATGTTAATTCTTCTACTATCTACTATGACTTTATGTGTGGGACCTGAGTTCTTTCAGTGTCGTCTTTGAATATTTTGCCTTTTTAAAAGAAAGAAAGAAAGATATTTCATTTGCTTCTTAAATCAGTGTGTTAAATGGTCATGTTAAACAAGAAGCCCTGAGTCATCAGCAAATAAAAGGGGCAGTATACATTTTCGTAGACCCTATTAAGTCATTCATGTAAATAAAAAACAATGATGTCCAAGGATGGAACACTGAGGTACTCCACAAAGCCTATTAATAAATTAGATACAGTACATACTGTTCTCTGTCCCTATAGGGTGTGCCAAATGTAGTTCTAAGAGCGTGTTTTGACCCAAGAAATGGCCGCTAAGGACTACAATGACGTAGCCGCTGGCACACACTATATAAAATCAAGCTAGTAATTTTTAGAGCAACATCATGTTTTTGTGCAATATGGATGTTGTGATCGACGGCGCCAAATGTCTTTGCATGTCCACAAATAAGCTGAGAGATGTTTGATACTTTGTCTAAGGTTATAAAGATTTTGTGGAAAAGTGTCAAATTAGTAGATATGCTGAAATCAGCTGTTTTGAGGGATAAAGCTGTGTTCAAAAGATAGAGAAAAAAATTATTTACACAAGTCAATATTATTTCATCATATACTCTTCTTTAGAGGTAGGAGGGTCAAACATTCTTATGCAAGGATATATATATTTTTTTTAAGAATCATTGAAATATGTAAGACAATAAACAAGATTTTACTGTGTGATAATGGCTGCATAGACCTATAGAACGACCACGGTATGGGAATTGGCATTCATTCTTTATAATAATGACTTTTATTGTTACACTGCCGTAATGGCGGTATAGGCATCTTTAGAATGACCATGGTAGGGGATTGGCAGGGCTTGGTGACACGCGAGAACTGTTTCACACCGGTTCGCACTTCCGTTTTCACTTAAGGACAAGCCCCATTGATCGGTTGGATAAGCCTCTTATGTTTTTTTGTTTTTTTCCATGGCTCCCTCCAGTGCAGAAGCAGCACACTGATGTGATGTGCATGGAGGATGCTAGGTGTGAGCAGGGGCGTCACACCAAATTATGGGCCCTGGGTACAAGGATTCACTGCGGGCCCCCCATGAATGTTAACTATTGAAAAATAGCAGATATACAAGCTCACAGCGCGGCACCGAGTGCCGCGCTGCGAGCTTGTAGATCTGCTATTTTTGAAAAATCGTGAAAATGTGTGCCAAGAAACCTATGTTTCCATGTCAGTGATGCTCAAACTTTTTCATGTGAAGGACCCCCCATCTCAAAATATTTAGTTCCAGGGACCCCCCCAGAAGCAAAATTTGAGTTACAAATGTTCAATTAAAAAATACATATATTCAAAGATTTGCGCACATTTTCATGACTTTTCAAAAATAGCAGATCTACAAGCTCGCAGCGCGGCACTCGGTGCCGCGCTGTGAGCTTGTATATCTGCTATTTTTCAGTAGCTAAAGTTACTAGGGCCCCTCCACCTTGGGCCCTGGTAACTCAGTCCCACTTTCCTACCCCTTGTGACGCCCCTGGGTGTGAGACCACTGGCCCCGCTGACTGACAGCTCTGGAACAGGGATAGTGTGTCTGTCCTCAGTGCCAGCACAGCTAGAAGTGATAAACACCTGCAACCTGATCCAGAGACAAGGGACGCCTCTGCGTCCCGTTCAAATCCAAACTTAATGCACCCTCTCCTCTACCCTTCTTCTTCACCAGACTGGTTAGCCTCAGCATTACTTTAGCCAGTGGTTCTCAACCTTTTCAGGCCGCGACCCCCAAAATAATCATGTTTTAAAGGACAACTTTAGTTTTTTTTTTACAACAAGGGTTGATGAACTTCATATTTGTAATTAAAGAATATAAAAGATGAGTGTTAAATTGATTTCATTTACTTCTTTCTTTTGTTTTAGAGATTCTTATTTCAGTGGTTGGGGGCATGCGTACAAGAGGTTAAATATGTCATTTTACACAGAATAAGCCCATTCCCAAGATACAACGCAACCTTTCATGGTTGGATGTGACTTAGGATGTGTTAGCAAGTGTTACTGTAAATAGCAATAAAGAAACTGCTGGCTTATTGTGTGTAAAAATACATATTTAGTCAATTGTACGCATGCCCCCATGCGTACGAATGCCCCACATTTTAGCACGGTAAACGCGATAAAACAATAGAATGAAGCAAATTGAAAACATTTTAATGCTCACTTTTTCTTTTCTCTAATTACAATCTAAAATATGAAACCTTGTTGTAAAAAAACAAAGTTGTCCTTTAACTGGAGACCCCCCATCCTACGAGCATTTTGTATAACACGGTTCTATTGTGAAAATAGCAGATCTACGAGCATGTAGATCGGCTATTTTCACAATTTCGGCCTCTAATATTTGACATTTTGGCCAATGTTTAATTTTTCATTTTAGAGGTATTAAAAAGTCCCTAAATTGTCACTTTAGAAATGTGCAGATACCCAGATTTAAACCGTATGTTGGTTTGTTCACTATTGAGTGAGAAAACAATGTTGCACATCAAGTTAATCATCTGGGGGACCCCCCAAAATAATTTGGGGACCACCCTGGGTTGAGAACCAGGTTGAGAACCACTGATTTTAGCAACACTGTGACCATGTTTCTACTTAGCACTAGTGTGGTTAACTCTCGTCTATCTCAGCCCCAGTCCATCACATTTCCAATCTGCTTTGTACCTCAGCCTTTTCAGTCGCTATTATTCCAAAGGCTTCTCCTATTCAATATTCCCATTTCGCCGACAGGACCTTTGCATTCTTCCCAGACCGGAATATTTACGGGAAGTTTATTTTATTTTATCTGTATTTTATTGCTACTCTTGTGCAAATAGGCCCCCATAGAGTGGCTGGTCCCTGCCCTTGCAGTAATGGCAATGTAAACATGGGAAAGTAATTTGAATTCTAACAAAGTGGAGATTAGCTGGTGACAGTTTGTGGCATGGGCGATTATTTCTAAAATAATCCTGTTTTGATATGCATCGGCGTCCCGGCAGGAATTTTCAATTTGTTTTCCCATTGCTGGATGTAAACAAGCTCTAGTGTCTCCTTATCGTGGCGTTGCACGGACGCGGGGAGAGCATATGTCTGTCGCCCCCCCCCCCCCCCCCCCCCCCTCCCTCCCTCCCGCCACACAACCCTTCTCCTCCATGTGCTGCATCTGGTTAGAGGAGCTGAGCGGACGCGCTTGTCTGGGTTTCAACAAGTCTCTTTATCACCGGCAGGTAGGGGGGTTTTATGTGTGTACCTGCAAGTCATTTGCAAACATGAAGTCCTCAAAACGCACCTCCTGAATATGTTCTGCTTGAGGAGTTATGCCCATTTCCCCCAACTGAATAGGTAAATATGCAGCATGGCAAAATGGGCCCCCTGTCTGCCAAAGGAACCATCCTACCTGCTAGGCCTGGGGCATGTGATAAATGTTTACACCGTCGATTGTCGACTAGGAGTTTAATGCGAAAGAATTGACCGTTTATTTGAATTACTAATAGAAAAAAAGTGGACTTCAATTTAAAGTTTCAAACTTCATCCGAAATATCAAAGGAAAGTGTGCCAATACAATGGAACTACCCTTGATTCATTATTGCAGCCTTGATTTGTCTTTTTTTATACAGCTAAGCTTGCGGGATTGATTTATTTCATATTGCACCAGAGCAGCAAGATGATAGTTTGTTGCACATCAACCTTGTTTCATGTGGAAAGAATTGTGTGGATCTCTCTATCTCTCTCTCTCTCTCTCTCTCTCTCTCTCTCTCTCTCTCTCTCTCTCTCTCTCTCTCTCTCTCTCTCTCACCCCCCCTCTGATTGATTCCCCCGCTCTGAAGCTAATCAGCATGTGGCTCATTGTGTCTCAATGTTTATGGGGATTATAGGAGGATAAACATTGTAATCCTCAATGTGGTGCTGGACTTCCAATTACCATGCTCCTTCACCAAAAATAAGGTGGCCATAGATTTAACCTATTAATACGATATAAGCCCACAAAACATCCCCCCTGCTGCTGATTTCTCCAAAGTTACATGTGACTTCTGTTGAACTACACCTAGCCCTCCACCCAGCCAGCACAGCCTAGCCCAGGGGTGGGCAACTTTGATGATGGCGAGGGCCACTATATTTCCACCTTCACTCCAGAGGGCCACATATTGCTATGTCGTACTTTGTCATTCTATCTAGTATCTCATGCAAAAGAAGCAAAAATAGCAGATCTACAAGCTCAAAACACATCGCGTTGCGATGCGTTTTGAGCTTGTAGATCGGCTATTTTTGCTTCTTTTGAATTGGAATCCTGAATTATTTTTTGTTATTTTTGAATTGGAACATTTGGATTTAATTTCAAACGCATTTAGTTACATACTCATGTTAACTTCATGAACCTAAATACAAATACATTGGACATAAAAAAAAAAACTATACTCTATACTATTCATTAAGGTACTAATATAGACTGACGGAATTAAAGCAGGTCATGTTTGGAATTGTAGCTGAAATCAATAATATATCAGTATTCCGGTATTAATCTGCGGGCCGCATTAAGTGAAGATGGGGGCCGCATGTGGCCTCCGGGCCGCCAGTTGCCCATGTATGGCCTCTAGACCAACCCTGCGGGACCCCAGAGACCCATTTATAGTTGCACACGCATTCACTCAGACACCGATAATAGCAGAAAAGCATTGTGAGCCAGTGGTGGGGAAAGTACTAAAATGTGTTACTTAAGAAAAAGTATCAATACTGCAATGTTGAAATACTCTGTTAGGGTGCCCTCAGACCAAAATACCCATGAGAGTGGAATCCGCGTTCCGCCAATGCATTTCAATGAGAAGGGGGCGGTTTCATGCCAGTTGAGGATTTCTGCAAAAAACGCTCCATTCTCATTGAAATGCATTGGCGGAATGTGGATTCCACTCTCATAGGTATTTTGGTGTGAGGGCACCCTTAAAAGTGAAAGTCCGGAATTAAAAATTTACTTGAGTAAAAGTATTGGTGTCAAAATGTACTAAAGTACCAAAAGTAGAAAGTACTCATTATGCAGAATGTCCCATTTCAAGTTTTCACATTTATACCAATCTTCTGAAAATAGCAGATCTACAAGCTCAGAATGTGTCACATTGTGAGCTTGTAGATCATCTATTTTAAAATGGTTGAAATGTGTATAGGGTTGAACCATAGAGTTATAAGAAGAATAGAGAGGACACCAGATATCCCCGCGCATGAGGCGTTTTTACCCCTTCTTCCGGGTAGTAAAACCGTGACATAGTGGGGCCTTTGTGACGAGTTTTGCGTCATAGTTTGTGTTCATGGACGCGCTGGGGCTCCAATTCATGAACGAGCACTTCCGGTATGAACGCGCAGTCAATACAAAGAAGCCTAGATGCGCGTTCATGTTTCTGGCCCCAACTGCAGTACCTCAAAACGGTCACCATGTCCATGGCGCTTCAGAGCTCCCCCAAGGTTCTGGGGGCTTGGGTTGAACTGGTTATGTCTGTTTTGAAATGATAATCAATCTAGTAACTAAAGTTTTCATATACATGTAGTGGAGTAAAAGTAATTGTAAAAGTATTGGAAATACTCAAGTACTTAAGTAAAGTACTTAAAGCTATACTGTGTAAGTTGCTAAACTAGTGGTCAGTAGCGGTATTGCTTTTTTTGGCCGTTTTTCGCCCGGAGTCGTCGCGGACCACCGCCGCGGACCACCGCCGCGGACCACCGGAGCGGCGCCGCAAACCACCGCGACGATACGAATCCGTGGAGGGGTAGAACGTAATTTTATGGCCAGGATTTGGGGATTAAGAGGTTAAGAATCCTTCACCATGGTAAACACTGTAGCTGAGGGAAGCTACTTCCTGAAGATACGGCAGATACGCTGTGATTGGCCGGTAGTGTATCATGTGTGTATGATCCGCGATGTGATTGGCCAACGTATACACAACGTATACAGATGATGCAGATGACGTAATTTTTACGCGAAATCCGGTCCCCGGCCAGGATCATAGAAAACATATAAAGAGAAGGCTTTAGAAGCTGAAAATAACCGAGTGGGTGTTCTAAAACTTTAGCGATTTAACAGTTAGGACAATTTTAAGATTTGTTTTATAAAAAAAGTTACATGGTATAACTTTAAGTAAATCTATTTACTTTATACCCCTGGACAACAACAATAGCAGAAAAGCATTGTGAGCCTACTTTCGTACAAGCAGAAATCCGGGGAAGCGGGGGCCCTTGCTTCCACTGATTTCTCCTTGCACGAAAGCAGAAGTCCTCCCGCTGCGGGCGACTCTCAGCCGCTACATCCTGGTCTCCTTTGCGTGGTGATTGGAGGTGAGCAGCCAGGTGAGGCTGCGGTTACTGATGTGACGAGGCCTGGCCTCCTCTGAGATAGAGATAGCAGAGCAGGGGTGGACGTCCAGTCCATGCTGACAGTCTGGATCGATGCGGGATGGATCACTTACGCCCAGCAATCGTTACGACCCCGCCCCAGCACTCAGGTGGAGCCACAGAATGACTTGCAGGGGAGGCTGGAGAGGTGTGTGTGTGTGTGTGTGTGTGTGTGTGTGTGTGTGTGTGTGTGTGTGTGTGTGTGTGTGTGTGTGTGTGTGTGTGTGTGTGTGTGTGTGTGTGTGTGTGTGCGCGCCCTGGCCAGGGACGTGCTGGGCCCCTGATTCAGCCCGGGAAAAAGAGTTGGAGAGGCACTCATTGCGTGCTATAGAGAGAGATCTCTCTCTATAGTGCTGCTGCTACTCAAATATTTGCCATTTCAGATCATGACAAGTGACAAGCCAGTGGGCCAATTACATGAGTTATATTTTGTCATTGTCGGGTGGAAACCTTGTACGTCCAAAACCGTTTTAAAAATGATTTAAACTAGTGAAAACAGCCGATCTACCGCGAAAGAATGTACACATTTGAAACTTGGAGATACAAGGTTTCTGCCCGACAGTGACGATTTACTTGGTTGGCCGCCCAGCCCACAAAATGGAACGAAGGCCGACATTTTATTTTATTTCTTTTTTCCTAATGGAGAAGGAAAATGAACTAGAAAAGAAGATTTCTAAGAAATTTTAAGTGTGCCTGCAGCTCGCTAAGTCTGTGCAACCTTGTGTAGCGGTTGGTGTTAGTGTTTCGTTTTGAGAGGGTCGTTCCCCCTGAAAAACACATTTTGGCATGAAACGGTTACGTTTTGCGCGTTTGTGGTGCCCCCTATGGGTCGAAGTGGAAATGCTTTTGGGTATATGTTCAGTATAGCGCCCCCCACTTGTGGTTAAAATTTGGTGTTGACTGGATGTTTCGTTTGTGATTTATGGCTACTTCTTACAAAATGGGCTCCTCCCGCTAACTTTGGAACCCTGTTACGGAAGAACGGTATGGACTATCAAAATATCGTTTAAATATGTTTATCGCATGAGTCCATAGATTGTGTGTATCGATTTTTGTGACATTTGGAAAAAATATGTAGGAAAAGGAGCAAAAAGTGTGTTTTGAAGAAAATTCAAAATGGCGGAAAAGTAATAGCAACCTATTCCCGGCCGAGCCGCACGTTTTGATGTATATATTGCGTGGGTGGCGTAAATTGTGCGGCAGTTATTACGAGCAGAAATTTGCAAGAACATGACTTACTTACTGACTTAAGTATGGCGGATTACAATAAGTGTTTTGCCATTGCATGGCAGGCACACTTAATGAACCGGCCGTTCGAGGAGTTGTCCCGCTTTTCCCAATGGCCAGCACGTCCCTGGCCCTGGCCCCACACACACACACACACACACACACACACACACACACGCTCGCTTCTTGTTTACTCTCTATTCCAACACAGAGGCCACATCAGGACAGTTAACAAAATAACATTTAAACCTTTTAATAACAATTTTGACTAGAAGCTGAAATGAAAGAATAATCCCTCAATCTCTTAAAGACCTTTCGTCCTCGCTCTGTTCGACGCGTGCGAGGAGCAAGGATGCGGAGCCGGCCGGCCGGCCCGGCTGGCTCTCCCCAGTACGCCCGCCACCTCCGCGGCCTCCCCTCATTAATTTGCTCTAATACATTCAAAGCAAAGAGCTGCTTTTCTAGGCAAGAGCAAGCAGGCCTTAAATTACAATACAGAGGAGTGGAATCATTACTACCTTTAATGTTCCCAATCTAATTGAGGCATTAATTTAAGTGGAGTCTCTGGCGAGGATTATTCATAACTGCTTGTTAATTTAGAGGGGGCCATCAGCAGAAATATTCCCAGATCAGAGGGAGAGGTCTAGCTCTCCGGTTTCCACTTCCACCGCCTTTAAAAGCCCCCTGATACCCCCAGGGTGCAGAGAACAAACCCCCGGCTCACCAACAACACACACAGACACGGTGGAGATCGTTTTGATCGTCATTATTGCTTTTGCTTAAAAGCATCTGAACAATCTTCAGCCACACAGTGTTAATCTATCCTTTTGCAACTCTGAGGGTGAACAAATATAAACAAACGGACCGACCGGTACATAGGGGTGGGCGATATGGAAAAATTCTATATCACAATATTTTTCCAAGCCGTATCACGATACGCGATCTTATCACAATTCCTTTTCATGTTGTTTTTTTATGGTTATCTTTCAAGTTACTTAACAGTACAACCACCTACAAGGTAATACAAACTAAAAAGAAAAAAATCCTTTTGGGAGGTCTAAATTGACCCTTACAAGTATGTAACTCTGACAGTATACACGAGACCTTGACATTGTAAAGTTTGAGAACTACTGATTTATACCAAAATGCAGGTTTAAATTGACTTCCGCAGTGAATCTCTGTATTAACAATTCAACTGGATTTTTTATAAGGCTCCCTCATTGTATCACGATATATATGATATCTCTGAAAAGGCATATCGCGGAGACTTTGTATCGTCACAACGATATTTATCACCATATCGCCCACCCCTACCGGTACATTTGGAAACATTTGATCTCTCTCCGAGTTAATGAACAAAGGATTTTACAGTGTACTGTATGTACATGTGTACAAATGTGGTGAACCGTGAACCTCATCAGACTCAACAACATACTATATTTGAGATTGATATATTATTCGCTGAAGCTGGTCTAGATTGAAGGGAATTAAAACAGTATGAGCAAGGTGTGATCATTATTTTCATTACGGTCCTATTGAGATTTACAGAGTGCTCCCGCGGACCTGTGTTGAGAGAAGCTGATTACTTCAGCTTCAGATGAGCAATGGCTATGAAAAGGAAATCTCACTGTCGTTTGCTGTGCACAGAAGGTGGATGCATTTCTCCACATTCCTGTTTCACGCAGCCCAGAGTGACTTAACCGCAACTGCAGAAATTATATTTATTTAGTTATATAACATCTTTTTAACACTTTTGCTGCATGCAATGAGCTAACATTCTTATATCGTCACTGTCAGGCAGAAACCTTGTATCTCCAAGTTTAACATTTTTATGTTTTTTTTTTTCGCAAAGCAAAGCCCTGCTTCATCGTACAAGGCCGTCGCACAAAAGAAGTGAAAACAGCAGATCTACGTGTGCTTGTAGATCATCTGTTTTCACTAGTTTAAATCATTTTTAAAATGATAAATACAAAACGAACTGTTTTGGACATACAAGTTTCCACCCGACAACGACGATATAGTACCTACCTATAATGTATAAGCTCCGGGGCATTTGTATTGTTCTTTTTTCCTTGCTTGAAAAACAAGCAAAACATAATTCCTATCGTATTTTCAATTTTCAAATAATCTGTATCAGACAGTGAGTATCAGTGCACAGGGAGAGAGGCTGAACTCCAGCAGATGTAGTCTATATGAAAAGCACTGGACTGAACCAGCAGACACATAGCTGTAGGTCCTCTCTTAAACACACAACCAAAACCAAAGCACTTGAGGGACCAGTGCACGGATGCATGCATGCATGCACACAGGCGCACACGCACGCACACACACAGACACACACACACACACACAGGGGCATCACACCAAATTCTGGGCCCTGGGTACAAGGATTCACTGCGGGCCCCCCCATGAATGTTAACTATTGAAAAATAGCAGATATACAAGCTCACAGCGCGGCACTGAGTGCCTCGCTGCGAGCTTGTAGATCTGCTATTTTTTGAAACATTTTGAAAATGTGTGCAAGAAAACCATGTTTCCATGTCAGTGATGCTCAAACTTTTTCATGTGAAGGACCCCCAAAATGATATGAATTTGGCCACGGACCCCCATCTCAAAATATTTAGTTCCAGGGACCCCCCCCCCCCGAAGCAAAATTTGAGTTACAAATGTTCACTTAAAAAATACATATATTCAAAGATTTGCGCACATTTTCACGACTTTTCAAAAATAGCAGATCTACAAGCTCGCAGCGCGGCACTCGGTGCCGCGCTGTGAGCTTGTATATCTGCTATTTTTCAACAGCTAAAGTTACTATAGGGCCCCTCCACCTTGGGCCCCAGTAACTCAGTCCCACTTTCCTACCCCTTGTGACGCCCCTGCGCACACACACACACACACACACACACACACACACACACACACACACACACACACACACACACACACACACACACACACACACACACGCGCGCGCGCGCGCACGCACAAATGGACCGAGCGAACCTCCAGAGACTGGAGTCACACTGATACTGTCACAGTCCCCCCGTGGCACTAGAGCCAGGCATGGCATGCCATCTGGAGTTAGAAGGAGGGTTTGTTAGAGGGGTGTTGAAACCCAGTGCTACATGCTTCCACCGTGCGGCCGGCCATCTGCTCTGGCATGCTGCGTATCAGTAACTTTGAGCTGTCCTGCAAGAAAGTGGAGGGGAGGGAGGGAGACGGACGGCCAGGCGAGGAGCGAGGGAAGGAGGGAATTAAGGAGGGAGGGAGACAGATAGCTGCAGGGTTAAAAGAAGCCAGAGCTCCGAGGCTCCCAGCATGATGAATGTGTTTGATAGCGCTGGCATCCACACTGTAAATTTAACTCTGAGAGTGCATACAATGTGATACATAATGAGATACTCTCTCTCTCTCTCTCTCTCTCTCTCTCTCTCTCTCTCTCTCTCTCTCTCTCTCTCTCTCTCTCTCTGTGTGTGTCTGAAAAAGGTCTAACCACACCGGGGGGGAGGGCCCGGGGGGCTTAGCTCTGGTCCATAGCTAGAAGGAGTTCTCCTTCTAACGCTATCAGAGCTAGGGGGGGGGGGGGGGGGGGGGGGGGGGGGCTGTACTCTGTTTTACCTGTTGATTTATCACTTGAAATGTTTACTTGGATACATAGTGTGTGTGTGTGTGTGTGTGCGTGCGTGCGTGCGTGCGTGCGTGCGTGCGTGCGTGCGTGCGTGCGTGCGTGTGTGTGTGCGTGCGCGTGTGCGTGCCTGCGTGCGTGCGTGCGTGCGTGTGTGTGTGTGCGCGCGATTGCACACACGCGTGAGCATAGCTACAGTATAGCCTACACACAATAGCATTATTACCAATTTAAATAAATGAGGCAGACAGGAGATAACGGAGGTAATTAAAATAGACTTACAGTAAATGATAAAGCATTGTTATTATTCAATCTGTACTGTACACTGCACAATCCTGTTCTGGTGATTCTACTTTAACGCTCTGGGCTGTATTGTCAAAGTATGTTTAAAAATATACTCAGGATTTGACTCTGCATTGAACTACTCAACAGGAATGAGCTTGACTTGTAGTGAGCTGAAAACATGGGTCTGGGAGCTGTAACCAGCAGCAGCTAGCTTGTAGAGATCGGTTATTTTTGGCACGTGGCGGTGTATAAATCAAGCCTTCCTTAATTGTCTGGATGCCATTGCGGTACCGCACTGATCTGCATGACCTTATTCTTACCCCAAAGAGAGACAGAGCACGAGACAGACCGACAGACAGAAAGAGAGAGAGAGAGAGAGAGAGAGAGAGAGAGAGAGACAGAGACAGAGAGAGAGAGAGACAGAGAGGAATTACATTATGGGTCTACGGGCCCTATTATGATCCAGGTCTTATGCCTTATGCCTTAACTTCTTTACCTTTTTTTTCACTATTTTGAAAAACATTTTTAAATATGTCAAATGCTGATCTACATCTGCACGTTGTGAACTTGCAGATCAGCTATTTGAAATATTTAAAAAACAAAAACAAAATAGTAAAAAAAGGCAAAGAAGTTAAGGCATAAGGCATAAGACCTGGATCATAATAGGGCCCTACGTGTGTGTGGCCTGACCCAAGTCTGCATTACTTAAGACAGCCAAGAGGAGGTATCCGGTTCCCCTTAATATTTTATTGTTTCCTTCAAACAGGTCCGGCTGCCCTCCCTGAAGTGTGTGTGGGTTTGGCACGGGTGTTGAGACTAGCATTCATGTAACAAATCATAGCAGCATTTTCAACATTATTTGCGATGTGTGTTTTTTTTCCCGTTTCTTTCTGAGTAGACCTGAGGGAGATAGTAAGACAAGATTCAAATCATGAAATGATCAATTATAGCACAAACAATAAATAATAAACAAAAGGGAATTGGGGAGGAAAGAATGGAAAATAAGGCACAGCTCAACCGTACACAGTACACTACACACCCTTTGATGAGTGGGCGTCTTCTTGGAGGGAGATGTTTTCTGCAGGGCTACACACACTTAACTTTAATGTGTCCTAACCAGTATCTCAACCGCGTGAATCAAAACAGCGTCCAGGTTCTGACAATGGAAAAGGGGGGAGCGCTTGTTTTCTGTGGAGATGACCGAGGCGCGCCAGCGTTGTATTATAAACACAATCTGATCTAGCTATAACAACAATCACGACATAGGTGTCTTTAATTATAATTAAAGTAAAAATAGTCAAATAACAAACAAGGACAAATTGTTCTGCACAACCTTATCAAACCAAAATGCCTAAACTACTGCAAAAATGTAGGCCTATTATAACTATGATAATGGTTCTTAACTTCTTGTAAGTCCCAATTATTAAGTATAATACTTGACCTTATAAATATAAAATGTTTATGATTATTTCTTGTGTTATATGTCATCGCATGTAGGCCTATTATATTACCTATAACCTATACACGAGTGAGCTCTCGATCGGCACCTCCGCACGGTCCGCATCGGCACCTCCACACGGATTGGCTGAACCACTTCCATTGTCAGAACCGGGACGCTGTTTTGATACACGTATCTCAACCCCGGACTCGAGCATGAGAAACCACATTTCATCCGTTCATGCAAGAGGCAATCTCTACTTGGCATGGGAGGATATTGTGCTTATGAACTTAAGGCATTACTACTCGTCAGCCACTAGGTGTCCACTGCACCACATTCTAAATTTAAACTTTAAATGAGAAGAGTATAGGGGGACCTCGTCCAAACACTGCGCATGCCATGTACTTGTATTGTATTAAAATACTATCATATAATTTATAATGTAGGCATTTAGCAGACACTCTTAAAGGAATAGTTCACCCCAAAATGAATTGTTTTCTATCAATTACCCCAAGAAGCCTTGAATTCATGTAGATTTTTATATTTGTCACATTCCTGACTCCTGAGGCAATCATTTGATGACCTATATGAGGCTCAATGTCTATGTTTTGGGGTGAACTACTCCTTTAACCAGAGCGACTAAGGGTTCGATTCATACTCCACTTTTAGAGTCCAATTTATTTCAGTTCAGTTCGGGGAGTCCTAAAATCTCGGTGGCACCGAACAGCCGGGTTAATGACGGTATACCTGCCCCCGCGAACGTCATATTGTAGTTCGGACAGAGCCGAACCTAAATATATTCAGCTCTAAAAGTGGAGTATGAATCGGCCCTAGCAATAAGCAAGGTAATCACATACATGAGATACAAAGAGACAGTGCTGTGCCTCAGTAAACTAGGATCACAAGAGAACCAAGAAAAACGAGTAACAAAAACATAGTGTCTACATGGCAGTGTCATGGTCAATCAGCATCAATCGAAGCAGAAGGTGGCAGGAAGGGATACAGATTGGTTCAAATGACATGTGTTATTAATTCAAATGGAGTGTTATTTGTTAAAATTGTGCCGGATTAAAAATAATATATATATATATATTGTGTGCTGGCTTTGCTCAACAAAAATAGCAGTACAACAAATCATGCTTAACAGAAAGAAGAAAAGGGGAAACGTAATGCGGAGCAGGTCAGATCGGTATGCTGAACGTAATACCAAAGACAATTCCCAGAGTTCCTGGCGGAAGACTTGTATTAGCATATTCAGGCTGTCTGCCTCTCCAAGCACATCTATACTATAATTTTGCGAATGTCTGAGTGAGTGAGTGAGTGTCTGTCTGTCTGTCTGTCTGAGTGAGTGAGTGAGTGAGTGAGTGAGTGAGTGTCTGTCTGTCTGTCTGTCTGTCTGTCTGTCTGTCTGTCTGTCTGTCTGTCTGTCTGTCTGAAACAGCGTTTCTCCTCAGTGGCTGGAGCAATTGATCTGAAATCGCATCACCATTAGCATATGAACACACCTGACATAACTGTGAAGCCCGTTTGTCACTTTCACAAATCGTATGCTGTATATTCGCATTTTTATGCTGTATCTATATCTATTTAGCCTACACTACCTTTTGTGACCACACATGTTAAGGGAGGGGCGCTGTTGTTCAGGCCATGCACAATCACACACAAACCCACACACACACACACACACACACACACGGGGGGGGGGGGGGGGGGGGAGTGTGTGTGTGTGCAGGCGGGCGGGCGGGCGGGCGGGGGGGGGGGGGGTTCTGGCCCTGTTACAGATGTTGTCCAAAAATCATGCAGATCGGTACACAGTATCTCTGTAGCTGTTAAATGGAACGGGTATTTCTTACATTGATGCTCCTACATATTAGCATGCAAGCACCAGTTAAAGTTACTTTCCATCCCTCATATACTGTGTGCACAGTGCACATCCCATAACCCACACACTGCACATCATTTCGGAGCTCATATCTTTGAACGGGTAAGGGCTAGTAAAGAAAAAAAAAGAAAAAACCAACAAGAAATACAAATATATGTGTTGGTGTCCAGTTGCTGACAAGCAGAGCGGAGGCCCTTTGGAGAAGTGGGTGGAAACGGGGAGTGGTTCGACTTCAAAGCCAGGGAAGGGTATAAAGTTCCTAAACACATCATGAATATTGCAGGATTCCAAAGTCACTTTTCCTGATGTGAAAGAGAAACTTCTGAAGAACACCCGCCCCCGTCCTTACTTACAGTAGCAGAGCGGATGGCCAGTCCATTAACTATTTAAATGCACACAGCGATATGAGGAGTGGTGGCCAGCATTTTAATGAAAAACAGAGGGTGAATTGGCTCCTGAAAGGACCCCACTGTTTCTGATTTACCATTCCTTTTACTACATCTCCCAGTTACATGCATAGGTCTGGGTGTAGTTAAAATTACATTGATATTTTTGGTTCTTTCTTGATTTCACATGCGTGTTATAGTCTTTCCACTTTTGCCAGATGTGCATTGCATTGCCGTTACAGTGATTATATATCTATGTCTGCAAGTCAAGACAGTGCCAAAGTGTAACTAAAAGCCAACACTTCATGCCTGAGCCAATGCCAAAATGTCATCTATCTGTCCTCATCTCCCCTGGGGGAGCTCTTGCCTATACCCAAGTTGGCAGTCCTATCTTAGGCCCAGTGCTAATAGGAAACACCACATATTTAAAGTTGGGTGAGGCCACATGGTGGGATCTGGTTCAAGGCCGAGGGGGGGTGGGGTGGGTACGTACCCTGGGGCGCTATGCCAGTTTTGGATGGGAGATGGTGCGTGCGGGTTGGAAAGATAGAACACGCCAAAATCCTTGAGTCCCGAGATTACCTGTCATCTTCACTAATTAGCCAGGAGGATCCTAGCATTGTGAGGTTTAAGGGGTGACAGTAATAGGTTGAGATCGGGCGAGTCTTAACCCTCATTTATACTTCATTGTACGGCCCGCGTCACTCACCGAAAATAACAGACTTTCAACTTAAAACATGCGACACGCGGACGCGCGACGTGTGCTCAAGCAGTGATTCCGAGTTCACGCGAGCAGCGTGTCTCTTGATGCCATGCGGATGCGGTACATGTCAAACCTACACGCAGGCTGAGGACCATCAGAGAGCTGTGGGCGCACCAGTCAATGTATCATTTCAAATTCTTACCAAGAATCGAGAGAATAAAGGCTGGTTTATTTTTCACTCAATCATGCAATTACAAGCAAATGTTCGTGTCACATGTCTGCAAAACTGCACAACAACAGTAACACAATATGCGACAAGAAAATAATAAGATTAATAAGGCCTACGTCACTGTATTTAAACGAAATAAAAAATGAAATAAATAAATACGAAAAATTAGGTAAGAGATCGTACTAATGTTAAGAATAGATTATGAATAGGTTAAGACACACACCCTCATTAAATCCTTCTTAGCAGCATTGTGGAATGTGCACTGGGGAAGGAGCAGAATTAAGGGGGTATAATAGAATCCACGGTAAAGTAAGATATAAGCATATACATCAATTACACTTAGCTATCTGTACTTGTACATGTCTATTACAAGCACTTGTACTTGTCTATTATGCACTTTGCTAAGAAGGATTTAAAGAGCACAAAGCTGCTTGATTGTCGCCACTTGCATATTTTCACACAGCACATTAACGAGTTTAACTGATTGTACCAGTCAGTCTTGCATTACGGAGCAGAGAGCCCGAACAGCTACCAATGCTTTTAAGAATAGGGAAATGACTCCACACTGGGCTTCCCTTCATTAATGCGCCACTACTGTGAAAACTGTGTCTTTCTCCCTTGTGATTTAAGGCCTTGTAGTAGCCTTGACACACGGCTCTGCCTTTTCAAAGCGTCTCGTACTAAGTATTTGTACCCCTGAGACGTTCCCACAACAGGGCCTTGGGCTCTCCCTGGGCAGGGTGCTAAGTGGCTGAGAGGACCGGGGTGAGGCTTGTGCAGAAGACTAAAGACGTGCCTTTTCAGACGAGCAATGCTTCTAGCAGCGCTCACACACACTTCACACGAGCGCTCGCCCCAGCAGAGTCAATAAGCTGTTTGTTTTAAGTGTCTCTCTCACTTTCATTCACTCCCTGTGTATCCCTCGCTTAGCTCTCTCTCTCTCTCTCTGTAGCTACGCTGTGAGACGCCTACTCTCTCACTCTCTCTCTCTCTCTCTCTCTCTCTCTCTCTCTCTCTCTCTCTCTCTCTCTCTCTCTCTCTGCTCCTCTGAAGCGGTGCTCAATCTTGCGCTGCCGCGCTACAGGAAGCCGTTTAGAGTTCTCGTCCCCACCATTGTTCCAGCCTGTTCCTCTCAGAAAGCTTTTATCGCCTGTACTAAGCGCTCTGCCAGGAGAGAAACAAAGATTTGTTGATAGTTTGCCGCCGCTGAAAATTGCACCCCGGAGGATTTTCACACTTAACATGTGGAACATGTAATAAATTAAGCAGAAGGAGATGCGCTGTGATGAAGGGAGGGATGCTGGCGTGAGTGATGAGAGCAGGGGGTCATGTGCGGTGACAGGGACACTGCGGCTTCCTCCTCTCCCTGTTATCTCACAGCCCTTTCACTGGTCTTCCTGTTGCTCTGGTCCCTCTCTCTTCTCTGTCTCTCTCATGCTCTCTCATGCTCTCTCTCTCTCTCTCTCTCTCTCTCTCTCTCTCTCTCTCTCTCTCTCTCTCTCTCTTCTCACTTTCTCACTTTCTCTCTTTTCTTTTTTTTTCCCCAGAAAAAAAAAAACTGCAAAGAGGAGAACATTGTGCTTTGCCAAATAGCTTCTTAAATCACTCAGATAAGGTTAAGCTTTGCAAAGTTCAGGAGAAAGGTTTTTGGTTCATCACTTTAGAAGAGATTAGGTTTAGATTTATTGTTAGTGTTTGTATTTATATATTTAGGTTTGCAAGTCATTATTTAACAGTGTGTTACAAACACAGCGACAAAGACATACTCTATTCTCTCTTTTGACTTCCTTCTCTCTCTCTTTCTCTCTCTCTCTCTCTCTCTCTCTCTCTCTCTCTCTCTCTCTCTCTCTCTCTCTCCCTCTCTCTCTCTCGTCTGTCAATATCTGGCCCGACTGTGGCCTAATGGACACTGTAAAGGTAGAGCCCATTAGATCACATTATAGCAGTGCAGATGAGATAGCAGCCAACATCATGCAGTGGTGCCATCACTGAACACAAAGGCTGTTTGTCAGGTTCCACCACACACATTTTGGTGTTTGAAATGTTGCGGGCTTTTTCCCCCCTGCGGCCTGCGGGTCATTATTATTAATGTATCTATGTTAAAGTACTTAAGTAAATGTAAATGTACTCTGTTACAAGTAAATGTCCGGAATTCAAAATGTACTCGAGTAAAAGTACAAAATATTCGCATCAAAATGTAATAAATGTACCAAAAGTAAAAGTACAAAATGTTTGAAAATTGCAGATCTACAAGCTCACAACTCTAAAGCTCACACAAGCTCACAACTCGTCGCAATGCGATGCGATGTGAGCTTGAAGATCGTCTATTTTCAAATAGCCTATAGGTATAAAATAGGGCTGAAGTGGATTAATCTATGTTTTCTGCAAAGTAATTAGTAACTAAAGTTTTCAAATAAATGCAGTGGAGTAAAAGTACAATATTTGGATCCGAAATGTAGTGGAGTAGAAGTAAAAGTATTGGAAATTGGACATACTCAAGTAAAGTACAAATACCTCAAACTTATACTTAAGTACAGTACTTAAGGAAATGTACTTAGTTACTTTACATCACTGGTTAAAGGCGTAGCAATTCTGCAAAAAAATGGAAACAAAATCCTTAATATGATTTAACTGTAAGAACAGTTCTACAATCTCAACATTGTCAACATTGAAACCCTCTCCTCCCCTCCTGGGAAGATGTAGTACCGCGGCTATCTGCTGCACATGGCTTTAATTTGGGTGAATGGACGGATTATCCTTTAAGATTATCACTATCAATAAGCGGAGAGATTGTAGGAGATTGTTCCGCCGTCGCCAAGGGCTTCGCTATCTTGTGATGTGACCTAATGTTCACCTCAGACATAAAGTAGTAATATTACTCTGAAGACTATTTACACAGGAAAGTGACAAACAATTAAGCAGACATTAGCATTTACTTAATGCATGTGTTGTTCTTCCACATGCTGTGAAAGATTCGCTGTGATTTCTTAAATGGTGTGTACAGTTATGTTAACCGCTTGACAAAGTTAACTACTCTCAACAAATGCATCGGGATGCATTGTGAGTGTCCAGATCTGATATCTCTGGTATGTTGCCACTTGCCAGGCAGCAAGTCAAAAGTGGTTAAAACCTACTCTTTGCGGGAAATACATGATTTTCAACAGAAAAGCGGTTATCTTTGGTGACACGGCCGTACGGCAATGAGGCTTTAGTGTCTGTGGCTGTTCCTTGACCCTTGCCAGGGTAAGCTGCTTTTGGATAATCAATGGATGTAAGTTAAAGTTAATTGCCATGTCACAATGTCAGAGACACCAGCCATTCACCATTGTGTGGTCCAGGGTGAGGGGCAGCTGTAAGAGGATTACAGCGACCAGATGTCCGTGTTTAGTGTTGGCTCGAGTCCAGACGGGTTCAGGTCAGGCAGGCCAAATCAGACCTTGTTTTTTTTTCTTCTTCTTTTTGCCCCAATGTGGATTCAACGAAACATCACTGAAAATGTTTTTGTTTTAATTTGTTCTATCGATAACAATCCATGGTGTTTCCAGATGGCGATCATTACAGTACAGTATAGTGAAAACCATTTAACCACTTGAAACCAAGGGCTATATACTGCATCCACTAGTATTTCCCTCTACACCAAATATCTAAGCAGCCGATGTACAAGCTCACAATGCGTCGCGTTATGCCGCAGCCGCGTTGTGAGATTGAAGATCTGACATTTCCGCCACATGTTCGGACCATAGAATAGGGACGCTGGGGTTCAATTGTACCAACAACAGCATGGCTAAGTATGTAGTACAGCATTATGCGATCACGCAAGGTTAGAAGAATCACCCTATAATCTAGAGACAGTGCTGCACGTTCTGGGTCGCCTTTTTGCATAACGCTTCACCATAACCTTAATGTAAATAATTGAAGTGCTATTTGAATTATTCATCAAAAGTGTCTGTAAAGTCAGGGGAGCTCACGACAAGGCAGTATTCCATTCTTTTTTATGTTCTTTACTGTATTGCAACTAAATGTATTTATTGTAAATGCCATTACAGCATTGATTTATTCTCCACCATGATGCATAATGTGAATGCACGGTAGCCCACTACAGTGTATACGTGCGCGCGAAGACGCACTTGTGTTGCCACTATGTCTACATGCTGTGGCCACATAATGTGCCGTGGTGTTTGGGTTGGTTGTTATGATGTTAAGACACCAGGATGATAGAGATGGAACCTCCTGGGCCTCTATGTGTCAGCCTGTCTGCAGGGGCGTCTCACCAAATCCTGGGCCCTGGGTACAAGCTAGGATTCACTGCGGGCCCCCCATGAATGTTCTTCATAGGGGGAGGGGGTTTAACCCATTTGGGAACACATTATTATGCATTATTTTGTGCTTTAACTATTGAAAAATAGCAGATATACAAGCTCACCGAGTGCTGTGCTGCGAGCTTGTAGATCTGCTATTTTTGAAAAATCTTGAACATTTGTGCAAATCTTGGAATATTTCAAATCCTTCTAAGGTTTAAAAAAAAAGAAAAAAATCTAACATTTTTAGTAGTAGTTTCGTTTATTTTTTGGTAATTTGTATAGTACAAGGGACAACAATTTTCATGCGAAGGACCACCAAAATTATATGTATTTGGCCACGAACCCCCATCTCAAAATATTTAGTTCCAGGGACCCCCCAGAAGCAACATTTGAGTTACAGATGTTCGCTTAAAAATACATATATTCAAAGATTTGCACACATTTTCACGACTAGCAGAAAATATCAGATCTACAAGCTCACAGCGCGGCACTCTTTGCTGCGCTGTGAGCTTGTATATCTGCTAATTTTCAATAGCTAAAGTATAAAATAATTAAGGCCCCTCCACCTTGAGCCCTAGCAACTCAGTCCCACTTCCCCCCCCTCCCTTGTGACGCTCCTCAGCCTGTCTGTCCTGCTGGAGATTGATTTGCATGTCTTTATGAAGCAGCGCGTAAGCCTGTGGCTGTCACACAGGTGGCAGGAGAGAGACAGAGAGAGAGAGAGAGACACACAGAAGAGAGAGGGTGATGACGAGAGCGCCGCAGTGAAGAGGCCACACGGGATATTACAGATCCTCCTTTCCCTATTTAAACTCCCAAACCTCCAGCTGTCACCTTTTTATCATCCATCATAAAAGCCGTCTTCCGCCTCACCCAGGAGGTGGAGGCGGGGATGCGGCGAGGGACGGAACCGGGCTTAGAGACCTGTGCCTGGGGGGCTGTGGGGGCCATCCAATGATCCACCTCCACCAAGGCTTTGTCACTGTGTCTCCATCTCTCCTCTCTGTGACTTATGTCCCTTCAGGCGTCATGGGGACTCCATTATACCTCTGCGTGCATTGTGGGAATGTCAGGCCCTCTCTCCCCGCGTGGAGAGTGGCGTATAGAGGGTGTCCGCAGATTGATGGGCGGGAGTCCGACTTTGACCCGGCTGACTACCACAGAGGCAGATTTACATGGCCGACATATGGGTCTGTGCGTGTCGTGGGACGGCAGTGCCAGATCTATAGGCACTGTGAAAGGCAAAGGTTTAGGCAACTCATTCATGCAGGGGAACGCTGGAAGTAATTTGGGCAATGTCGTGAAAAAGACATGTCGAATTCTTTGGGCTGCACATTATGTTCTAGTGATTATACATGTTTTACAATGACCCTTCAACAAAACATGTCCTCTTCAGTTCTTTTTTTTCTGTCTCAGTAGAACACACAAACTTGCTTTTTCCCTTCAGAAGGATTCCCCCCCACCTCCTCCCCCTCCACTTCCACTCTACCGTGCCTACAAACACGCAGTTGTCAGTTCAGTGGGTTGAGGAGTGGTGTTTTTCTTCCTGCAGAGAAACAGCAACAGGGCCCAGAACGGAGAGCGCGGAGGGGCCTTGTAATCACTGTCCTGTCTCTGCCTTTCTGTGCGCCAGCAGTGTTTTCTGTTAGTATTGGAGCTGACAGGCTCTCAGTTGGGGAAGGACTTTGAACCTGGGGTGCTCCTCTCTCCAGCGAGGGCTAATCGTTGCTTTCGGAATGGGGGACAGACAGCCCCTAAACAAACATTTGCCGCTGTAAAGACAGGGCTGGCCCCTAACGATGTGGGTCAGCAGGGCCTTTTACAGCAAGGAGACGGATGCCAGAGATGGACAAATAGCAGGACATTAGCTGTCAGCGGCGCCGGCAGGATCCAGATCTAGCCCGCACTTTAATAGCTGTTTGTTAGTGGAGAGGAAGAGGCTCGTAAAAAGAGGAGACGCTTATCTGCAGAGGACCCTGTGTGTTTGTGTCACTGCCAAGACTGACCACAATGAACGGACCCGGCCAGGCCACGGCCAGAGACTGTCTAATGCAGTGGTTCCCAAACATTTTCAGATCCAAATTGATGTCTTTGTGTGTGTACTGTATTTGACTGCAGGACCCCCATCTGCAAATGTTGTGCCAAAAGACCCCATGCATAAGAGAAGATTTGTGGTTTTAAAAATGGCACAAAAAAAGAAAATCCAAATTTGGTAGAATTTCCCCAAATATTTCCAAAAGTTTGAAAAATAGCCGATCTAGAAGCGATACATTGTGAATAGAATAGGGTCAAAGTAGGCTTAAAGTTGTGGTTCGTCATTTTAGCTGGGACCCCCTGGAACCCCTACACCAACCCCTGAGGGTCCCCGCGACTGGTCTAATGCTTAATTTATACTCCATCGTATCGTACGGGAGTGTCGCTGTGACTGTGTGAGCTTGTATACATGGTCTGTTTTCAGAGTGCAGCGCTGTCGCACAACATATAAATCAGGCCTAGTCGTCACAGTGCGGACCCTCTAGGTGAGCGCCGTAACTGCCGCAAGCATCAGCTGTCTTCACAGCCCAACGCCACATGTTTATATGATTTGTCAACACACTAAATACATCTTTTGAGGAAGGTTAATGTCATGCTGATTCTTTTTTTCTTTTCCTGACAGCATAATCAGTTCATCCAGCGTGGGTTTTATTTGGTGACGGTGCTGAGGGTCTTTTCTCTGCCCGAGGAGCCGCGTTCTCCTGCTTCCCGTGCTCACACCTTTAACGACTTCTTAAATGTCACAGAATGTCAGGCGGAGGGATAAAAGCAGAGGCCCTCCTCGCGCTCGCCAGTGATCCTCGGCCGTTTCTTTTCTTTTTTCGTTTCCTTTTTTCCCCTTCTTTTTACTGCACTACGGCTGCTGCCGGGCAAGCCGCACGCGTTCAGGTGTGGCCCAGATTTCACCAGACTGTCTGGTGACATGATTTAACGTGCCTGCTACTAAGGAGCCGAGTGAGGAGAACTCCATGTCAGTGGAAGAACTCGGATTGAGCACAGCATTCCCATACAGATATCCTCGGAGCAAGCTCCTTAAAGGGAAAAAAACAACAACTATCAGATGTGGTTAGTTACAGTGTCAGGCTTCAGATTATAAACGTCACAAACACCACAACATGTTTTTTTTATTTTTTTTCTCCGTGTTTCATTTCAGAGCGGTTTCAAATCAGTGCAGGCTGTCTGTATTTTCCCTCGGGAGTCAACTACTGCTGCGATGAAATAAGCATCATCCCCACTCTATTCTCCATTGAGCTAACCAGAAGCTCATCTCCATTAGCGTTTAGTTTAACCAGCTCCGCTCTGGAATCACTTTAGCTGTGATCTCTCCAGAAGCCAGCTGTGTGGCACGCACAGTGTGTGTGTGTGTGTGTGTGTGTGTGTGTGTGTGTGTGTGTGTGTGTGTGTGTGTGTGTGTGTGTGTGTGTGTGTGTGTGTGTGTGTGTTTGTGTGTGTGTGCGTGCGTGTGTGTGTGTGTGTGTGCGTGTGAGAAAAGTGTGTGTTTGTGCAACTGCACGTGCATGTGTGTGTGTTTTTTATTGTGTGCTTGTGTGCGAGAAAATAGCGTGTGACTGCATGTGCGTGCGTGCATGCGTGCGTGTGCTGGTGCGGTGCTGAAGTTGCGTTAGCTCGGTGCAGCCGCGGCAGCTCTAGCTGTGAGGCCACGGCGGGGCTCTGTTAAGTCCGACAGCATGAGCCTGTATCAATTACGCTGCAGCAGCGATATGGACACAGCGTGCAGTCCTCAAAGACAAAGCCTCGCGACCGCCCGGCGTCCCCCTCGGCTCCCCCTGGCCACAGAGTCGGCTGGATAACCTTCAGACAATTCACATTAACTGGGAAGGAGCAAGAAAAGAGACAGGGTAAAGGAAGCTAAAGCCGCAGTTATGCTCTGTCGCACGAGTCGACGGTGTCGCACACCGGTAATAGCAGACCTATAAGCCCGCAAACGCGTCACATCTGCGATGCGCTGAGGTCTTGTAGGTCTGCTGTTTCCGCTGCGTGACACCGCCGTGCGGCGAAGTATGAATCAGGCTTAACGTATATAGAGTCACAGAGTCTCCCCTCAAAGAGGCATGTCATGCCCTGTGCCCTGGCTCACCCCGCCCCCCCCCCGCCCACCCCACCCATCCCCGCTAAGCTCAGTGTCCCAGCGCTGCTTTGAACGTCATATGGATCCTGTTCCTAGACTAGAGACGTGCGGTATAGATGTATGGATATGCTGTAATCCGCACAGGTCTATCTCCACTTCCAGTCTCCAGTCCGATACCTTTGTAGCCGGCATCGTACTCGATATACCGCTCCAAAGGCAAGACAGAGGCCTTTGAATGGAGGAACCTCACCCAAAAAGTGTTTGCATGAGAGATTCCCAAAGCAAACAATCTCACATGTGGTCTTTTTCCACATCTCCGAGTGCGGTCCAAATCAGCCAGTCAGAGACGACTGTGGTGAATGTGTGCGTGTGTGCGTGCGTGTGTGCGTGTGTGCGTGCGTGTGTGCATGCGTGCGTGCGTGCAGACGTGCTCACATGCACACACAGGGGCGTCACACCAAATTCTGGGCCCTGGGTACAAAGATTCACTGCGGCCCCCCCATGAATGTTAACTATTGAAAAATAGCAGATATACAAGCAAAATGTGTGCAAGAAACTTATGTTTCGATGTCAGAAAAATAGCAGATATACAAGCTCGCAGCGCGGCACTCGGTGCCGCGCTGTGAGCTTGTATATCTGCTATTTTTCAATAGCTAAAGTTACTAGGGCCCCTCCACCTTGGGCCCTGGTAACTCAGTCCCACTTTCCTACCCCTTGTGACGCCCCTGTGTGCACACACACACACACACACACACACACACACACACACACGCACACACACACGCACACACACACGCACACACACGCGCACACACACACACACACACACACACACACACACACACACACACACACGCACGTGCACATGTACATGCACGTAATGAGTGAAGGTAAATGGCAGGGTTTGAGGCACTTCCTATCGTAATTTCACACTTGTCAGCTCTCGTGAGGGAACTTCACCTTTATATGAGGAGAGCAGAGCGGTCCGGTCCAAAACACCCAGAGAGAATATGTCTTCATGGCGCAGGAAAGACTGCTATACTTTCTTTTTACTTCTTATTTTCCCCTTGCAATTATATTCTCAGCAAAACTATTTTCTAACATTAAAAAGAAAAAAGTTGCCGAAGCAAATATTAATATAGTCAATAGTCATCAACATTGGTTGATGAAAATCTTTATTTTCTTTTTTCAGGCATGCATTTCCCAACACTTTACTCTAAGCATATATGAAGAGAAAGCTGTAAAGTCAACATACTGTAGATAGGCCTGATTATACAGTACATTTGTAAACACTGGTCACAGTAGCACCATTTGGAACCTCACTTTTCGCAATTGTATCCAAAAGGTAAAAGTAGTACCAGACACCTATACAGATGTTTGAGGTTTTGACGCAAAGTAATTTTTTTTGCAACCTGGTTGAAAAAAAAAAGACGTTTAAATCAGCCTGTGCCATGTTTTCCCATTCAACCCGGAAAACCACGACGGCAGGTGCCAGTACTGCTCCCGCTTCGGCTACAATTGGAAAACATCGCAAGGTGGAAGATTTGTATCGTCGTTGTCGGGTGGAAACCTCGTATCTCCCAGTTTCAAATTTGTACCTTCTTTCGCAAAGTAAAGCCCTGCTTCACCATACAAGGCCGTCGCACAAAAGTAGTGAAAACACTGGTTCAAATCATTTTTCAAATGATAAATGCAAAACCAACGGTTTTGTACATACAAGGTTTTCAACCGACAACGACGGTATGTTTTCTTATGAATACAACAATCCCCGCTCGGGTGCTCGTATGGTGCAGGGATACGCACCTGTCCACCACTGTGGAGTCTAGGGGTTCTATCCACGATGGCGCATCCGGTTCCGCCGAGTGTCATAAGCCACGATTGGCCGTGTTCTGGGGAGGGAAGCCAGGTGAGGAGGGCAAATATTCGTCACTGCGCTAGAGTCTTCTATGGGCTTGGGTTGCGTCTGTCAGCGGG
>NC_137816.1:14903116-14968116 GCF_963921795.1 Nannobrachium achirus | reverse complement strand
TTGCTGGTGCCACCATTGACTTACGTTATGTTTTGATGAGCCCCGCAAGCTTCGTGCGTGTGCACGTGCGTGTCCAGAGAAGATTGAGGAGGTACTCCATTTGTTTACAAACGCTCGCGAAACTCGCGGTAAAAAAATCGCGGTAAATTCGCGGTAAAGTGTCGCCGTGAAAACAATCAGCTCTCTGCCTCCATGGGGCTGTTTTTACCTCATTCTCAGATAAAGCCGTTCTTATGTTTCAAAGTAGAATCTAAAGCCATGTAAAATCCTTCCGTGTGGGGAGAGACAGGGGGCTTCCTGCCCTGGCTGGGTGACGTAATGGATTCAGGGCATGCAAAGGGAAGCTGCGGTCTCGAAAAGTTAACTATTTGTTGACTCGTCCCTCGACGATATAACTTCCTGTGGCAGGGTGACATCTAGTGGCCATAACTCGTCCCTGAACGCGTTTGGCTCCCCAAGTGTTAAGAATGCCAAAGAGAAAATGGCTACATACATTAATATTGTAATATGGTTCTAGTTTTCATGCATTGTTCAATTCCTTGATGTTTACAGTTATTCTCAGCGTATTATAGTACACATTACACAAATAAACTGTGTATAGAAAATATCACTAAATAAATCACATATACCTGTAGACAAGTGTAGACTAGAGACACACACACACACACACACACACACACACACACACACACACACACACACACACACACACACACACACACACACACACACACATTTCTATGCTTACACTGTCAAATGAAGTCACAATGTCTCTGAAATTATACAAATGGAACCAATAGGACCTTCAGTATATCATGGTACTGTGCACAATGCACTATGTGCACAGTGATTTAGGTTGCATAATCATTTTTATGATAATACATATACCAACAAGAACAGATCTGCAAGTTCACAACGCACCGCAGCGTGACCCGTCGTGAGCCTGCAGAACTGCTGTTTCCCTGAAGCGTGACACCGGACGCACAACTAAGCATACAGTAAACCAGGCACGAGCGCCGTGTGTGTGTGTGTGTGTGTGTGTGTGTGCGTGTGTGCGTGTGCGTGTGTGCGTGTGCGTGTGCGTGTGCGTGCACGTGTGCGTGTGCGCGTGCGTGTGTGTGTGTGTGTATGTGTGTGTGTGTGTGTGTGTGTGTGACTGAGACAACGATATAGAGCAAAGGAGGGGAAGGGGCGAGCAGAGAGAGAGGATATGAGAGCCTTCTCGGGGGACCTTAAACAAACTGACTAAAGTGGTCCTGTTTTGTGATCAGGCACAGAGAGAGAACACTTAGCACTGCTGGAGACACTCTCCTAAACAGCCACGGAGGAATTAGCTGTTACTGGGAAACTTCACAGTTCTAGCACTGGCTAAGTAATACAGAATGGGCAATATAAATGCCGGTACAAACGCCTCGCATATGCACATATGTGCGTGTACACACGCACACACACATATGTGTGTGTACACACGCACACACACATATGTGTGTGTACACACACACACACACACACACACACACACACACACACACACACACGCACAAGTGCGCACGCTCGCATAAGCAGTTGTGTATATTAAAATACACACAGCTGGCGATAGCCGTCTCATCCGGCACAGATAAACACAACAACAACACACACACACACACACACACACACACACACACACACACACACACACAAGCACACACGCGCACGCACGCACGCACGCAAGCGCACGCACGCACACACAGCACAATGCACCATACAGCACAGTACATCCCACGTCTCCCTGTGGAAAACCGCTAGATAATGAATGGGCCCCCTCACACACTCCAGAACAGTGTCGCAAGTGACTTGAGACAAGGAGAAAAATATGTTTTCACTGAGGAAAAGCAATGACCTTATTCCATCTCTGCATTCATATTTTCTTTTGTCTGCATAACCAGGTTCAGGCAAACAAAGATGAGCTCAAATTTAGGCCCCATGATGTCGACACAAACACAGATAGAAAGTTCACGTTAATTAGGTGTCCCCCCCAGCTCTAAAGTTCATTTCAATTAGTCCCACCTCGGCCCCACTTTCAGCTCTCTGTGATTTGTCATTGCCTCAACTTGTATGTAGTGCAAGCATGTGGTCACAGTGCACAGTGTGTATGCCTACAGTATGTGTGTGTGTGTGTGTGTGTGTGTGTGTGTGTGTGTGTGTGTGTGTGTGTGTGTGTGTGTGTGTGCCTGTTTGCGCGTGTGTGTGTGGGTGTTTGTGGTTGTGTGTGAGTGCAAGACTGTTTACGTATTGTGTGTGTGACCTAGACAAAAAAGGGACTTCTGTGCCCTTGACATTTCCTTAGCGTTATTGTGATGTATTGCAGGGGTTATTTACCAGTTCATATGAGAGATTCTCATGTCCCTGCTTTGTTCTCAAACACTCACAAAGGATGCAGAGACTTCCAGAAAGAAAACTAAGAACATACATTTAGAAACTGTAAGACAGACCTGAGTTGCAACTGTACTTAGTATGATGTTTTTTCACAAAATCTCTTTGCCATGAATAGCCAAATAACAAGCTCACTACAGTATGTGTCACAATGCCATGTGTTGTGAGCTGGTAGATCTGCTATTTTTGTTGAACATTCCACCAAATATGACTGCAGGTGTTCAAGTAATAAACTGTAAATTGTGGAAAGAATTTTTAGGGACTTTATTCAGTTATTTGACAACTTCTGTTGTGAAAGTTTACATTTAGTATACAGTACCAATTATGTTATTTCTATATAGAACCTATTTGTATGTTTCCAAAATACAAAGAAACTATATGCCAATTGTTCTTAATACATTTTTCATGTAATTTTATAAGCAAAGCGTTCTCTTTTCACTGCTAAATACTAAGTGTTTAACATCATGAAAACGGCACTGGAAGGTAATTTTATAAGCAAAGCGTTCTCTTTTCACTGCTAAATACCAAGTGTTTAACATCATGAAAACAGCACTGGAACATTGTAAAACACTCTCAGTGTTACTCTATCAGTCAGGATTCTGCAGATTCAGACGTATATACTGTGCAGAGACTTTCTGTATAGGTGGCATGGTCAGATAGCCTATACTGTATGTCCTATGTCGGATGCTGAAGGTGTACTATGTCTGCCCTGTCCGTTTAGTGACACCCTCACATGGGCCGATCAATCAGCTGTAATGAAACCCATCAGGTCACCTTTGGAATTTATCATTTTTTTGTGTGCGTAAAATGAAACGCCCCATGATGGTACAGCGGCTAAATTTAGATTACCTATATGCTAACATATCCATCCAAAGAAAGAAAGAAAGAAAGAAAGAAGAAGAAAGGAGAAAGAAAAGCTTTAGGTTTTATGCTGAGAGGCCAATTCCATATCCTGGTGTGTCTGTGACAGGTCATTTCAATGGTCTGATTTTATTTTATTTCGTTTTATTTCATAGTTTTCATTCAGTGTACTGAGCGATACATTTTATCAGGCACGTGCACACATAGACATGAAAGGAGGCTTGAGCCCCTGCCCTTTTAACCGTCTGTAAAAAGTGCCCTCTCCAGACCATGAATGCAGTTTTTACAATGGTGAAAGAAATGCAAATGACCCCTTTCCATGCCATACCTGAAGGTGGCATTCAAGTGAATTGCCTTTTCCAAACTCTCCTGAACTTGAATGCAGCTTTTTATGTTGAAAAAACTGCCCTCTCTGTGTATAAATCCATGCTGTACTGTACGCCACATTGCCTTTTTTATGCTTAGTTTAGTGTGATATCAAGTACTGAAAATAGCCAACCTCCAAACTCACAACGCGTGCGTCGCGCTGCGACACGTTGTGAGCGTGGAGGTCTGCTATTTTCAATATTTCCACCAAAAGTCCCTTTTAGATATTTCAGCCTCTGCCTCTCTAACATTCTCTGCACGTCCCTGCATTTTATACTTGTACATACGGTATTTCTTCAGTATTTCAGAAGCAGATATAACATGCAAAGCTGTTTTGTTACTCATCAGCAGGCATTGAGCAATCACCTGACTGTTTGACTTATCTCTTCCCTGGTGGTACGTCTGTCTGCCGGTGTTTGTGTCGCTTGCGGGGGCTTGAGGTGCTTAGCGTCTCTTGTTTGCACACAATCCCTCTGTGATTATTGCTCGCTTCAGGCCCGCGTGCACAGCGACGCGTCTTTTCACAAAGCAGCTTCATTTGCATAGATTTTTTTTGCCGTGAACCTCTCAGATCTTAAGGAGGATGCTTAAGTTGAAGATGAGCAATCATGACGGCAGATCATCTCATTTGTGTTCAAGCAGGCAGTCAGTATCAGTATCAGCCCGGTGCCAGATGGTAAATTGGCTCTACAAGTTGACGAAAGTGTTCGAAAACTTCCGCGGATTTGTTTGCGTGCCTCCGACACTCGAGTAGATTTTCCACAACAGTCAGGCGTTTCGGGAAAACAGTTAGGGCAAACCTGTATAGTTGCAATCAACGTCCGGCTATACGGGTTCATTTTCTGCAGATGGCACACAAAAAGTTCTTATTCGAGCATTTGCAAAGGAATGAGCTTTTCTTATGTGCTTTCTTGATTTGTTTATTTATTTCTTTATTTTGTTGTTGTCATTTTTTTTCTTCTTTTTTCTGCTGAACACAGCTGCTTAGGCCCCACCATGCAGAAAGGCCCAATATGGCTCCGTCTGTAAATCGGAGTCCGGGGGCCACGAGACAGAAAGCGCGGGAGAACCACCCGGCGAAATTTAGCGCACGATGGCTCCCAGCGGGCATCATTTGGGGACCAGAAAGATTTCTCCCCCCCCTTTCTCTTTCCCCCTTTTTCTTGCATGGTGAGCAGGTTGGAGAGCTCAACCACTATAGCGCTGCTGACACAACCACTCAGGGACAGCTGTGTAACAGCTCTCTTAGCATGGCACCTGTTATTGAGCAGTCACACAGACAGAGAGAGAGAGAGAGAGAGAGGGAGAGAGAGAGAGAGAGAGAGAGAGCAGGCGGGGGCTAAGAAAGCACGAAGGAGTGAAACTCAATTGTAATTTCAGTGCTGTCACAGTGCTGAATGCTGGTAATTGTACCGGTGCATCGGCCAGACTGCTACTCCATCCTGAGACCGAGCTCTCCATGAGGTCTGCCCATGTAGTCCAGCAAAGCTACGTGTCCACACCATGTACAGTACAGTATGGACGAGAGCTGGAGGAAGGGGCATGACCAGCAGGGGTGTCGATCGCACCAAATTCTGGGCCCTGGGTACTTTAACTATTGGAAAATAGCAGATAATACAAGCTCGGTGTCGTGCTGCGAGCTCTTTGAATTTTTCAAATCCTTCTAAGGTTTTTTGTCAGTGGTTCTCAAACTTCATCATAAACCCCCAAAATGATATGTATTTGGCCACGGGCCCCCATCTAAAAATATTTAGTTCCAGGGACCCCCAGATCAAAATTTACAAATGTTGTAAATTTTCGTAGCGCCGCACCGAGTGCCGCGCTGTGACCTTGTATATGTGCTATTTTTCAATAGTTAAAGTATAAAATAATTAAGGCCCCTCCGCCTTGGGCCCTAGTAACTCAGTCCCACTCCCCCCCCCCCCCTGTGACGCCCCTGATCATCAGGACATTCTATATACAGATTGCAGCAGTGTTCGATTTGCTGGGGGGACGGGGGGGTGGGGTGTCAGCGATGTCCATGCATGCTTTTGATACTCCCCACCCCCTCAGGCCATTCATTTTTATCGCTCCCTGTGTGGATGTGTTTTATCCTTGCTTTAAGTACATGCATGTATGTACATACACCGTAGCCGTATTCAACTCAGAGAGTGTACAAATGGAACCTCACAGATCGATTTGGTTCCATTTGTGCACTATTGTACACTCTTATAATACATTGGTAAGTAAGAGTTACAAATGGTTCAACACTGAGGATTTGACTGCATTTATATAATGATTTAACTCTCAAACTCTCTCCTTCAACTCAACAAAACCAAAAAGATGTTTAAGATTCAATTATAATGACATGATTAAAATGTTTTTCATTTAAAAGAAAATCTAGTTCATATTTATTTTCACAAAAGTGATGATGGCAACACCTCAAGGCTCCCCGTGATAGGCTGATCTATTTGTTTTGTGACAGACATAACCAAGACAAAGGGATATTGAAATATCGGAACGTCTACGGTCTGATTCATTTCAGAGGCTCCTCCGTCAGAGGAACACAGCGGCTGTCCATTCAAGCACAACAGCGGCAGAGCAATCAAAATGGATTAAACCAACCGCGCTCCAAACGCCCCGCCGCCCCCCCCCCCCCCCCCCAGTCGCCCAGCCACCCAACCCGCAAATCAGATATGCCCGTGATGATGCTAATCAATCCATAATAGAATAACACAACATAAATCTGATACTGTTGTTCCAACACTTTTAATAACATAGATTTGAATATTGCCATGTGCATTGAAGTGATTTATTGATGAAAAAGTGCTATCAAGCTTATATACACGCCAGTCCTGGTGGCTCGCCAATAATACCATTAACTGCATTGTTCAAACTCGTTATGCGATGAGAAACACAATAATAATCGCGCGCGCTACAAACGTGCAATTTCTCCCATTGAGCTAATCACTTCGGCTGGCGTTATTAGTCTCTCTCTCTCCCACTATCTCTCTTGCTCTCCCTCCCTCATAAATCTCAGGAGAGGGTGGGATATAAATCCCTCGCGCTGAATTAGTATTGTAATTTCTGGTATCCCCGCATGCTTTGCCAGGGCGGACCTTGGAGTTATTAATCTGGGAGGACAGGTGCCATGGAAACAATATGCTGAACGGTTGGCCCGGATACTGGGCTGACCCTGGCCGTGCCAAAGTCCTCAGTGCATTCAATTAGAATTACAAGGTATGGACCGGGGCCCAGCTTTAGTGAATATAAACCTGTCGTACATCACGGACATACTCTCATACGCTCATAGGAAGAGAAAACAGGGAGGGGATTTTATAAATTACGTCTTTATCACTGCAGGCAAAGTGGGAAGTTTAGTGTTGTACTCTTTTGCTTAATAGGTAGAAAACGCGCGGAGATAAGCACACACATATCGTCGTTGTGGGGTGGAAACCTTGTATGTATCCAAAACCGTTTGTTTTGTATTTATCGTTTTAAAATAGTGAAAATAACCGATCTACAAGCACACAACGCCTCGCATCGCGAGTGCTTGTAGATCTGCTGTTTTCACTAGTTTCGTGCGACAGTCTTGTATGATGAAGCAGGGCTTTAATTTACGAAAAACCATACAAATGTGAAACTTGGAGATACAAGGTTTCTGCCCGACTCTGACGAATGACGATATGCTGTACAAGCATGGCCAGCACTGCGGGTTACGTTTACAAACGGGGGTATTTATTTTGTATACATGGAACGTGAGACAAGATTAGCGGAGAGAGAGCGAGAGCGGCCGTGCTGCGTCCGCTGCCATCTTTGGGTGTTATCCCGATCTGCGACGTTCTCGCGCTCCCGTGACGTGCGACATGGAGTGGATACTTCACTGGTTTACCACCTCTCTGATACAGCAGCTGTTACGCCGCACATATGGCCCCCTGACAAACATGACAGATGAAACACTTTGTCTGTTTGCTTTTGTTTAAGCACCGGCTCCTCTCCTAATACAAGCCTTTTAAGTGATCAAAAAGGCCCAGGGATATTTGATGTCGTCTGCCGAGAGGGAGAGGCAGAGGAAAGTGTCATCCAGTGATATACAGCTCCAGTCCTCTGTCACACAGCGCAATGTCTGCCGGGAAATAATCTGACAGCTTGTGCTCCGCACATCCGAGCGATGAGAGGAGGGAGGGAGGGAGGGAGGGGGGAAAGAGAAGGGGGAGTGGGTGCAGAAGAGTGATGGGAGAAAGGGGGCGGGAGAAGACGTAGAGAGAGAGAGAGAGAGAGAGGGAGAGAGAGTCCAGGGGAAAAAAAGCGAAACAGAGCGGTAGAGCGAGTGGAGAGAGAGAGAGAGAGAGAGAGAGAGAAAAGACACAATCAATTCAGCAGTCCCGTCTCCATCATGTCATCGCCTGTCAGCATAGATTTAGAAATAAAGCTTTTGAGAGACCTTCCAGAGGCCCCGCCTGATCGATGCCCCGGCCACGCTCGCCCCGAGATCCTCCCGACACACATCATGCCTGCACTCAGAACATGGCCGACCCCCGTTGTGACCGGATCGCTCGGAATCACCCGAGGCCCCCGACCCACATCACGCCGGCAGAGGACTAACACACAGTACAGGGTCGAGGTTGAGGTCCATATAATGCGCGAGTTTCCGCGAGAATGAGATCCCGGTTATACCCGCCGAGGAGGGGTCGCCGCGCCACCTCTGGGGAGACCGGGGTGAGGTGTTAGCCGAGCGAGAGTAGAAATAGACCAGGGGGAGGGACAAGTGGAAGTGCATATGGGGCAAGGCCATTAGAGGAAAGAGAACCACAGAGATGAAGAGATAAGAGACGGGGTGAATAAATCGAGTCATTAGGCATGCGTTTGTGGGAGCCTGGCTCCCATATGACAGTGGAGGGTGGCGGGCTGCTTCTGTTCCTGTTCCCAGTAAACAGACAAACAGATTGGCTCGTTTGCCTTCTCTCCTCTGGGCAGCTTCTCCCCTTGCTTTCATGGGAACAGTTAAGACTTCGCTCCCCCGGGTCTTCTGAGAGACTACTGCGTGTGTGTGTGTGTGTGTGTGTGTGTGTGTGTGTGTGTGTGTGTGTGTGTGTGTGTGTGTGTGTGTGTGCGTGTGCGTGTGCGTGTGTCTCGCCTTATATCTTGGTAGATGGTGGAAACATGTTAACAAGACTGTAGAGACTAGCCAGGGCCTAAGCCAGCTAGAGAGTCCATATCTAACATATAATTTTCCGAATGTCTGTCCTGTCTGTCTGTCTGAGTGTCTGTCTGTCTGAAACCGCGTTTCTCCTCAGTGGCTGGAGCAATTGATCTGAAATCGCATCACCATCAGCATATGAACACACCTGACATAACTGTGAAGCCCGTTTGTCACTTTCACAAATCGTATGCTGTATAATTGCATTTTTATGGTGTATCTATATCTATTTAGCCTACAGTACCTTTTGTGACCACACATGTTAAGGGAGGGGGCGCTGTTGTTCAGGCCATGCACAATCACACACAAACCCACACACACACACACACACACACACACACACACGGGGGGGGGGGGGGGGGGGGGGGGGGAGTGTGTCTGGCCCTGTTACAGATGTTGTCCAAAATCATGCAGATCGGTACACAGTATCTCTGTAGCCGTTAAATGGAACGGGTATTTCTTACATTGATGCTCCTACATATTAGCATGCAAGCACCAGTTAAAGTTACTTTCCATCCCTCATTATACTGTGTGCACAGTGCACATCCCATAATCCACACACTGCACATCATTTCGGAGCTCATATCTTTGAACGGGTAAGGGCTAGTGTTAGTAATGCATGGGGTGGCTCCTAGTGATGCACACCTGCCCACCATTTCCACACCATTTCCCAAATATACATTAAAAAAACACATATTTTAAGCCATTTAGATTATATTGTGGCAACATTTTAATGGAAAACGTATACAATTATTAATAATAATAATTATAATAACCAGTAAGACACCTAATTTTTTTACCCCCACTTTTTTTTTCTTAGCACTCAGTCTTTCACCTTAATTTCAGGGGTTTTCTGAATGGGCGTGTCTGAACGGGCCTGTTCACAGTTCTGCCCATGCTTGGGGAAAGTCCCGCCCCCTCCTTTTCAGTCTCCACCTGAGGAGAGCAGGGATAGACGCGACCTGGCGTTTTGCCAACAAACCTAAGCACAACTGTGGGGCCGGTGGGGAGGTAGGGAGCGCTCCGCTGTGTTCACTTGGACCCCGCGGAGTTGCCGAAAGTCGGGGGTTTACAATTTACAATTACAATTTACAATTCTGGCCCCCTGGTTTACAACGTCTAACGGCACTGAGTCGGCTCATATGACCTCAGCAACGTTCGACACGGCGACTCACTCGCTACCGCTCGTTCAGCGGTGTCTCGCGTGGCTCAGGGGCGCCTCCTCCGTCATCACCGAAAACAAGCACTCCTGTCCCTTGCATCTCCTACGGTTACAATAATAGCCCCCCGCGCCCCCACCGTTGTGATTAGGTTCGTTGCCACAAATGAGCACGCGGATAGACAGTCAAACTCCCTCAATAGCGCGCCTTTGCCAACAACGGGCATTACAGTATTGCAGCTGAAAAGGCTTGCAATGTCAAACAGACAGAACATGAAAATTCAATATCTGAGTGTTGTTTAGGCTTAAACCTGTATACAAACGTAATGTGGGCCAATATTTATATAAAATATATATTTTTATTATGCATGGTGTTGGCCCTTTAAACATCAGATAAGATGGAATGTTTTGAACATACAGGTTTCCACCCAACAGAAACAATATAGACTTTCACATAGAAGGATAAAAGAAAACGACTGTTGCACTGCTTCAGGGACGTGCTGGCCATTGGAAAAGCGGGACAACTCCCGAACGGCCGGTTCATTCCCAGCCGGTCCAGGCTGGCCATTAGGAAAAAAAGAAAAAGTAAAAGTCGGCCTTCGTTCCATTTTGGGGGCTGGGTGGCCAACAAAGTAAATCGTCACTGTCGGGCAGAAACCTTGTATCTCCAAGTTTCAAATTTATAATTTTTTTTTTTTCCCCCCCTGCTCTCTTCCCCACATACTAGCTCACAAACACTTCTATTCTATTCTATTCTATTCTATTCTATTCTATTCTACGGAAATATTTGCTCTAAGTTTCATTCACAGGCAATGAATTTATCCCAAATCAAGAACAGGTAGCAATATGTGCGTGTGTGTGCATGCGTGTGTGTTATACGGTACATGCATATAGAGATAGAGAGAGACAGATGGATAGATGGATAACGTTTGGCGTTACAAATGGATGAATGAACACTGAGGATTTTATTGTTGATGCCTTCTCTGAGTGATGCATCTCAAGCATCATTCATCAACACAATAGTGTAGAAAACAATAAAGACAAAGCTGCCTTTGGCCCTGTCTCAAGCTTCCCAGCTCTCCCAGAGGTGTGCTATATGGAGTCAAACACATGTTCCCCATTACATTTCTATTCTTCTTGTCTGACACTGATGATTCTAGCTGGCCCACAACCCACTAAAATCCTGTAGAACTCTTTTTGAACAATAACTTCTTCAGGCCGTGATATTTTGTTGCCTAGAACAATAAATGCTATTTCCATAGGCCTATACAGTTATTTTCAAAAGTCTTTTCAAACTGGAAAGCTGATTTAAACGTCAACACAGATGACATGTGAATACCAGGCTGGCAACTTTTCAATGGTTCTTCAACTTCTCAAGAAATACATTTTCAGAAAAACATTTTAACGATTTAGACACTACAGCGGCAGGGGCGTCACACCAAATTCTGGGCCCTGGGTACAAGGATTCACTGCGGGCCCCCCATGAATGTTAACTATTGAAAAATAGCAGATATACAAGCTCACAGCGCGGCACCGAGTGCCGCGCTGCGAGCTTGTAGATCTGCTATTTTTGAAAAATCGTGAAAATGTGTGTAAGAAACCTATGTCAAGGACCCCCAAGATGATATGTATTTGGCCACGGACCCCGATCTCAAAATATTTAGTTCCAGGGACCCCCAAAAGCAAAATTTGAGTTAGAAATGTTCGCTTTAAAAAATACACATATTCAAAGATTTTCACACATTTTCACGACTTTTCAAAAATAGCAGATCTACAAGCTCGCAGCGCGGCACTCGGTGCCGCGCTGTGAGCTTGTATATCTGCTATTTTTCAATAGCTAAAGTTACTAGGGCCCCTCCACCACCTTGGGCCCCAGTAACTCAGTCCCACTTTCCTATACCCCTTGTGACGCCCCTGTACAGCGGTCTATTTATTGGGTGAAATAATCAGCCTGGACCCTAAATGAAGAGCTAAGAGGCATGCTTCACTGTGTCTGTGCCAGCTGGGTGGAACAAATCCTTCTTTGTTCCCGGGAAACACAGCAAAACCAAAAAATAAAACCTCATCTTTACGGCTGAGAATAAAAATACTATACAGAGATTCAAAACCTCAAGATAATTTTAAACAAACATTGTTTTACGTGTTATACGACCATTTAATGAGGACCATGAGCAGTTCCCCTCTTTCCGTCACTCACCACCTCTCTTTAGCTCTCTCTTTCTCTCCCTCCCTCTCTCTCACTCCGTCCTCTCTCTCCCCCCACCCACCCTCCCTCCTTCTCTCTCTCTCCCTCTCTCTCTCCACCCTCCATTCTCTTTCTCCCTATCTCTTTATTTTCCTTCAATCTCCCTCCCTTAGCTCTCCTCCTCTTGTCTGTTTAGATTTTCGTGGAGAGGGCAATTGTACATTGAGTGATGGTGCCCATCAGTGTAGTGCGTGTGTTGTAAAATGGTCAGCAGCTGACAGATTGACAGACATGGCCAGTCCGCCACTCACCAGAGGAGAGCCGCTGCAGTGAGGTTTGCTGGACGGGTCCAGACAGAAAGACAGGGAGTTTCGTACCGATGGAGAATGAGAAAAAAAGAGTAAAAAGTAACAGGTGACCCCCTGGGGTCTTTCATCATATCCATACAGTGCATGGATCTCCATATATGGGTAGCAGGGGTCTCCATATATGGGTAACTGGTCCGATATACATCATTGGCCAGATGGCCAAGACATGGCCATCTGGCTTAGGCATCTTACTGGTTAGTAGTAGCCTAGTAGTAGTGGCAATAGTAGTAGTTTATTTAATGAATGAATATATGTATCTTTTGTTTTGTTTTGTTTGTTTTTAAGTGTTGATCAAATGTGACTCCAAAGTAAACCCATAAAACCAACATGGCTGATTTTAAAAGCAGTAAAAAAGAAAAAAACAGAAGAAGAAAAGATTGATATGCTGGAAGAAAGCGTGGTTCAGTGTCATTTTCAACAGCTGTTGATTCAAAGGGAAAAACTTTATTCAGTCCAGATGGTCTCAGTCAGTGGCAGAATGAGCGAGCTGACTCCGTTGGCTCCAGCCATGTGTTTCTCCTCCTGATAGAAATTAAAATGGTCGTTCGTTTGTCACCGCTCACTACACAGCTTAAAATGTAGCCATGAAACGTTCCTTGGCGATAATGCACCATAATTACTCAAACGCCTGTTCTTTATCTGCAGCAGAGGGGAGACAGAAGGAACATTTTCCTCAGATGAGATTTAAAGGCCCAGAGAGTTTGCTCAACTCAGAGTGAAAGAGAAAAGACAGGGAACACGGTTAAAAGTGTTATTCTTTATGAGCCAGCTGGAGCGCGGGTACGCACCGCCTCTCGTCGTCTTGTTCAGAACCACACAAAGTGACAACTCTGACCTTTGATATGGAAATGGTAGCTCCTGCTAGTCGGTGAGTCCGTCGGTGAGTATCTCTACTCCCACTCAGATGTTACACGCAGGGGCGTCACAAGGGGGGGACTGAGTGGTACTGAGTTACTAGGGCCCAAGGTGGAGGGGCCTGGAATTATTTCATACTTTAGCTATTGAAAAATAGCAGATCTACAAGCTTCCACCCGACTGCGAGCTTGTCGATCTGCTATTCTTGAAAAGTCGTGAAAATGCGTGCAAATCTTTGATGTATTTTTAAGCAAACATTTGTAACTCCAATTTTGCTTCGGGGGGGGGGGGGGGGGGGGGGGGGCTACATGAAAAGGTTTGAGCAGCACTGACATAGAAACATAGGTTTTAGCAGATCTACAAGCTCGCAGTGCGGCCCCTCAGTGAATCCTTGTACGCAGGGCACAGAATTTGGTGCGAAACCCCCTGACCACACAACGCGACAACTCTGACCTTTGATATGGAGTCGGCGGCGGGTCCGTTGGTGAGTATCTCTGGTCCCAATCATGTGTTACATGCTGTAGCAGCGCAGTGCAGCCAGTATCAGGCTGTGATAAATGTATTTATTTGAGCTCCCTGATGGGTATTGATCCTCCGAGCAGCTCCTCCATACACCCAAGTAAAGAGGGGAGAGGGTGGGCGGAACCTCCGCCAGCACGTCTCACACGCCACGGCGGAAGGTGACAAGCACACTTAAAGAAGACATGGGGATGTGGTACGGGTTAACCACATTCAAACTGCCCTCCCCGTTTTGGGCATGTCATTCATTTGACCAAAAAGCTTGAATATCTGTAGGCCCTATATGGCGTAAGTTAAGTGGTTAACAGTAATGTAAATAAATATGATGTTTTGATTTGCATATGAAAACATTGTAGGGTGTAAAATTTGACCCCACTGACAGCTTTAAACAGGTGCACCACATGTCATGTCACTAACAACTTCATACCATTTAATCAGGTGAGACAAAATTAACAAAAAAGGCACACTATAAAACAGAATGGAACTAGAAAAAGTGCTGCTTGGACCACAGGTCTTTTCACTCCAATTGGTCATCAACCAGAATGGGTCATGCCCTTTCATGGGCATTCAGCTCAGAGCCAAAGGGGCCCTTGTGGACTCTGATTGGACTTGGAGTTATGCCAGTCATGCCGGTCTCACTTGATGACTATGCTGCTATACACTTTTCACTTAAAACTAATGAATAAATACAGCACTCTAATATACATCTTACTGTAGTATTTAAGACCATGAATACGTTTGTTTTATTGTAAGAATATGAAATATCATATTTTTCCATATTACTAAAAGCTCACTGAATGCCATCCTTGATTAAAAATCTACAAAACTGGTGCTAGCCATTTTGTTTAATTTTGCCTTTTTATGGGGGCCAAAATCATATTTTGTACTTACATATATAAATCTATGCTTCTATCGAAAGCCACACTACCCCTCTTACAAAGGAAAACATGTATATTTATATATATATATCCTATCATTAGATTTGGGCTTCAATAGAACATGTGTAAGATGTCTTGATCATCATCATATGTGAATGCTGTCTCTGGGCCTGTGTGTAATCTGGGGTGCAATGGACTGTGAAAACCACCAGGTGGTGGTCTCCTACTATCTGATCAACTAACAGAAGAAGGAAGAAGACGTCCATCTTTTTTTTGGTTTGGGCCTTGTTGTTTACATTTTGGCCAGGCCTTTTAGCTAGCATGCTATACACTTTAGAGCCCTGGCGATCGCGATCAAGGATAGCAATCGCCAAATGGATGGCACCGCTGGTTTCCCGTGAATTTTCTGAGTTTTTGGAGTACTTATAGTTCGTCAGGGAAGCACGGGAAGTGTATAAACGAACGTTTTAAGATAACATTTAAACGGCCGGAACCAATGTTCGGTTATACCGTTTCCCGTCGGACTGTGTTACACTGGTGCTACAGTCAAATCGGCCGTATCGCTCCGGTCACGGAGGCTCATGGCAAACTTCTAGAGCGATTTTTTTGAAATTACAATTATGAAAAAATTATAAAACTTTTGATTAATTAAAAAGACGTAAAAGACGTTTATGGCACTAAGGATCAAAGACGTAATAGACGTTTATGGCGTCCAGTGAGTTAAGGGTATGTTGCAGTGTGAAGGGCAGTACATGGACGAGTAGCCTCCTTGGCCGAGGTCTGCGCTTTTAGCTGAGCATATTATTCTAGTGGGCTATTCACAGCTTCAACCATACTGTATATCCTACATAAATATAGACAATATTTTCATGAATTGCTTTATTTTTAGATTTTGCTTATGTTTTCATTCTTCGTTATGGAGGCATGGGTGAAAACGCACACCTGGATTGGTGAGGTAGTGGCTGAAAAGAGTCCTAGGGAAATAGAAAGAACTGCCTCACATGTCTAGCTCTGATGCAAAAACATACTGCACATTGATTTATTTCAAATCTTTTGACAGCGTTGTCTTCATCAGTGTTAGTGAATGACAGGAACTTGGCTGTTTATATAGCCTAGTTGCCAGGTGTATCTAATCAATCAATCAACTATATAATAACTCTCAAATAGAAGAGAACATGACAAAGTGGTATTTTATAGAAGCGCCATGCATATAAGTATGACAGTCATCCAGGGCTAGCAGCCCAACAAAAAAGTATAAATATAATGAAATACAAAATCCTAACATGGTTACCGTTTCCCTATAACAAAGGAAGGCGATACAGTACATGTAGGAGATAAAGTGAGCACCTACAAGGACAGTCACATTGTTACATCTTTTTTATATTGCTGCGGTGTTCATATTTTTAACTATCTTTAGTCCGATAAGTAAACGATATGTAAACTTGCCTGAATAATTGAGTTAACAGTGGCTAAACATCATGGCATCATGGTTAAAATGTCATTCCTCTTCAATAAGTCTTTTCACCAGGGACCTTTCTCATCTAGACAAACAAAACACAATGATAACGTAATGTTTAATAAACTAGACGTGTGCCATTTGGGCATGAGCTTAATCGGAGACCACGCAAGTCTAAGAAACAAGACTGGGTTTCATAGGCAAGGTTGTGTAAGTTCGGTGCAGTTTGTGATGCCCCAATGGGCAGTATTTTAAATACGTAGTTCAAATCCTTTTTTGTATTTTGTCATTTGTATTTGGCTGGGATGGAAAAACATGAGATGAGTAATTTGTATCAAGATACTTTCAGATCTTGTAATCTCATGGTAAAAAAAGAAATACTTTTCATATACCCTTTGAGACACCTCAGATGTCATCACAAACATTGGGGTGATGTTTGTCCCCCATAATCCTCAATCACCTGCTGTTGTGTATACGTCCTGGGCATCAGGGAACTCTATATATGGATGAAGGGATTCACTGTGACATCACAGTGAAGACAGAGCTTGATGTCAGAGCGGCACACCCATTCTGTTAGAGTCGTTCCCCTGACATCACAGTGACATCAGAGCATGATGTCAGAGCGGAAAACCCATAGACCGTAAAAATGTGTACAGACTGTACACGTCTACACAGACGGACACGGACAAGCTGTGACCTTTCTCATAGTGAACTGTGACCTTCGAAAGTGTGCAACTTCCTCAGTGGTGGAAAAGATATGACATCTTTCTCAACGTGTTTTGGTATAGCTACATACAGTAGCAAAGTTGGCAAACCAAATAGGGGAGCGGAAGTGGGCAATGTAAAATGGAGGAAACTTTTTTTTTTTCTTTTGAATTACAAACTGGAAAGACATGGCAGCTGCTCAGAAACATTACATTTAATCAAAACCGAAATCGGTTGTGAATAAATGAGGCGAGAAATAGTCCATGTAGTTGCTGAATAATTTCTGGCACAGATAGATGTAATAATAACCTTGGACACTGCATTCACGCTTATGCGCTGGGACGAACGAACAACTTGTCTTAATACTGCTGCTACTCTTTGATGACTCATTCTTGTTGATTGTTGTTACTGTATGTTATTATGATTATGTTTTTTTTATACTCGTACCTTACACAAGATGTGACAATAAAGAAACCTTGTTCAAGAGGTTTAGGTGTTTGGAGAGGTGGCATGTCCTGGCGAACATCAATGATTGAGGACACCAACCTCACGCACCACCTCTGGAAACTTGTTGTGGCGATATACCAGTGTCTATTACGCCACCTACAAAAAAAATCAAATGACGGCAATCTACAGTATGAAAGTACAATTACATAGCCCTAGCATGGCTTGACTGACAGGGTACTCCTGTGTTCATTTAACTCAGAGAGAGTGTACCAAATATTATCGTTATTTGCACGCTGCAGAGTTACAAATGTATAAATTAACAAACATGGGGAATTTGACCATGTGGCTTGTGACTATCTGTTTCAGTCATTTCTAGTAAGTGTAGCCTACCTTAACCGTCACCATTAGAGGGGGAAAAAACGAAGCCAGTTACCTGGTAGACGGAGAGAATAACTCAGTGATATAAATGCGACTGACACAAGGCAGAACATTTCCACCAGCTGAGAACACATGGCAGACTGTATGCGCATAGACAGTAGACTACTAGACACACAAGGCAGCAGAACGAGGGCTGTGTAAAACAGAGGGCCTGTGCTTGTCTCGTCTGCCTCGGGGGTACCTTGGAAATTCCCCACCACCCACAGTCCCCCAGCAGCACCACAGTAACAGTGACCTTGACGACCGTGCCGTGTGTGTGAGCATAGTGTGGCCCGGTGGAGCATGGGAAGATGAATTATAAATGTTTCATTATGTCTGTCCTAAACCTGGCCACCACTCTGGAGGAGGAACATACTGGAGGTCCTCTTCACTTCTGATTCCTCACTAATTCTTTTTTTGAACAACTTAAAGGGATATTCCACTTTTAAAAAAACTCTGCCTCCCCAGGCCCAGGCCCTCTCCCCACACAAACCCATTGTAACTTCAAACTCCATTTTAACTCATCTAGTGCCTATCCCGAACAAGTTCGGCTTTTTGTCGGCAAAACACATATATATTCTTTTTTTACTCACCCTGAGCTGCTTGGACCAACGTGGGTGGTCCTGGCTCGTCCAGCGCTTCCCAGCGTGCAATTTTAGATGGTCCGACGATTTATTCCATTGAAAATGGTTTAATATAAAGTTTAGACCCCCCCCAATGTTCCCCGAATGTTCACTGTCGGCGGCGCGACGTATTCCAGTGTGCCTATCCCGAACTAGTCCGGCTTTTTTAATAAAATGAATAAAATAATCCGAGGCCGCACCAAGCCTGCCTAGATTTAAAATCTAGGCAGCCGACCGAAAGCCCTTTCCACCGGACCGTAATCGGGCAACGCCACCGCATCGCGCCGCCGAATCCAATAATAACTCACATCTTTGAAGCCCTGTTTCTCTGATCTGTGTTCTGTGTGAAGCGCGAAGGTTTTATTTACGTCTAAATCGCCGAAAATAGTGCTTCTAAATGCGTGATAGCTTATAGCTATCCTGTTGCTATTTTCATCCGGGTCTTTTGCGTCTCATGCACAAACGTGTACACGCGCGTCACTGCCACGTGGGCGCTTGTCTATGAGAGATACCCTGGCCACTCAACAGACCTTGGGCGCCCCCAAGGGGCTGGCACTGGAAGCGTTAACCATGATAGATTCATTAAAAACACCCATTAATTTTTCTGGTGACTCATACTACCCTCCTAATACGTGAGCAGGCCGTGTTTTTTCCATAACCTTTTTCATTTATTTTTAATAATTTTGTTTTGTATTTAATTTTTCTCATTTTCCCAAAGAATTATTAAAAATAAATGAAAAAGGTTATGGAAAAAACACGGCCTGCTCACGTATTAGGATGGTAGTATGAGTAACCAGAAAAAATAATGGGTGTTTTTAATGAATTTATCATGGTTAAAATGGAGTTTGAAGTTACAATGGGTGTGTATGTGAAGAGGCCCTGCAGCCTGGGGGGACAGATAACATTGACATCAAATATTTAAATATTGAATGAAGTAAATTAAAAACTGTTCAGGGTGTTCATAAAAGCCTGATTAGATGATAAAGTGACCAAAAGTTTTTTTGAAAGTGGAATATCCCTTTAAGCTCTAAAATACTTTGTTGTACGGAGGTATTATATCAGAGAACTATTACGTCTGTCTGTACACGCCCATTCATGATGCGAACCTCTAGTATATATACAGTATGTATATATTTATAAAACGCAATTTCAGTCTCTCCCTAATTTAGATGGTAATTCTACAGCACAATGATGGCTGAAGCCATGGTGCATTTGGCTGTGCAGGCAGCACTGAACAACAGAAGACTGTGAAACACCAAATGAGTGTGCTGTACGATGCCGATCTCATTGTGGCCTGGTCTATAAATACAGGATCTGATTGGGTAATTGGTATTTCCACCATGGCCTCTTTAAACAGTAAATTTACCCTGGTGAACAGGACCAGAACGCTCCAAAATTAATTCTGGAAATATTCCCAAATGAAGGAAGATAAGAACAGAGTAGTCCCACTATAGAGATAAATTACCCAGCAGTCAGAGAGCACTGCCATGCACTGACATACAGTACTATCTTAATAGCTACTGTAACAAGACAAAGTAGCTGCTGGCGGTACATTTGTGAATCTCATGTGCATGTGAATGTGTTTTAAAACTGGGGTTTTCAAAGTGGGTGACGGGGCACCCTGGGGTGCCGCGACGGCAGTCCAGGGGTGCCGCGAGATAATTTGATAATATTTGGAATTTATTTGGACACTTGATTGAACACTTTTAAAACTTGAAGTACAAAGTTGTTTTCAGTCAGTTCTAACCAAAATGGCTATTATCTGTCGGGCAGAAACCTTGTATCTCCAAATTTCAAATGTGTACGTCTTTTGGTAAAGCAAAGCCCTGCTTCATCATACAAGGCCGTCGTACAAAACTAGTGAAAACAGCCGATCTACAAGCACACAACGCCTCGCGATGCGAGGCGTTGTGTGCTTGTAGATCGGCTGTTTTCACAAGTTTAGTACATTTTATAGATGATAAATACAAAACGAACGTTTTTTGACATAAAAGGTTTCCACCCGACAACGGCGATATTCTAAAAATATAAGGTGCTGGAAGTGAAAATTATAATGTAGGGGTGCCTCAGATTAAAAAAAAAAAAATGTAACCCTTTTATATGAGATACTTCAATGGTTTCCAGTGGAAATAAGCTTAGTCTTTTCATGGATCTCCTTTTAGTAGACCTTGTACCAGTGAACTGTACCGTCATGAAACTGTACCTTTTCCTATGCAAACTTCTAATAAAGTCTTCAATCAATCAATCAATCAATGGGTTGCCCTGAGACAAAAAAGTTTGGGAACCCCTGTTTTAAAAGACCTTCTGCCACAGTGTTTTCACTTGTGGACAGGGATGCATGAAAATCAAACAGGACAGCTGACTAACAGATAGTCAGGCAGACCAGCCACATTATGCTTTGCTCAGTGCAGCACAAACACATGAGTCACACTGGACCAGGGTGCAGTGCTATCTGAACTTTATAGGTTACATATAGGCTGACATAACCATCACTATCAAAGAAGACAAACTTGTCCTTTCTGCAGTAAAAGGAGGAAAAGGCCATAATGTTGTGTGCATTTCTTTGTAAACAGTGTGTTAAAAGTACCAGCATATCGTCGTTGTCGGGTGGAAACCTCGTATCTCCAAGTTTCAAATTTGTAAGTTCTTTCGCAAAACAAAGCCCTGCTTCATCATACAAGGCCGTCGCACAAAAGTACTGAAAACAGCCGATCTACAAGCACACAAAGCCTTGCGGTGCGAGGCGTTGTGAGCTTGTAGATCGGCTGTTTTCACTAGTTTAAATCATTTTTAAAATGATAAATGCGAAAAGAACGGTTTTGGACAAGGTTTTCACCCGACAACGACGATATATTAATATAGACCCCCCCCTCCCCCAACAGGGATGTGCACTTTGTGCACCATTTACGATTCGAATGCGAGTTGTATTTTCCCCCAAAAAAAGAAAAGGAAATAAAGAAAAACAAATCAATAAAGAAACAAAAAAAAAAAAGACTAGTTGAGATTGTAGCCATTCTGAACTTCATCACCGGCAATGTTCAGTGAAAAGAACATTCAGATAAAGCAGAAGGTCATCTGGAATTTTCCACAAGTCGAATCCCCTTTTCCGTTAACCTTGGTGTAGAAGAGCACTGTGTTCTCACGAAGGCGCCCTGCTCTCAGCTCTTTGTAGCTCACTATATCAAATTAAAACTGCCTGAAGACAAACCTCTCAGACTGCTGATCATCTCTGCATCAGTCTGGATAATAGGGGGAGAAATGGATAAAGGAATGGAAACCTTCTTTGATGCGTTTATATACTTTTTTATACAATGTAAATAAAATAGCTGGTCTGCCCGGCTAAGACAAGTCGGCAATTACTTGAACTTTGCATTGCTTTGCATTCTACTGTTTGATTATTTGCTCCACCAACTTCAGTGTTAGACTGTAACTAAATACTTCAGTACTGTACTTAATTATTATTTCTTTGCAATGGTGACTTTCACTCAGCTACTTTTTACAAAATAAATATTGTACTTTTGAGTACACTCCATATCGAGGATAATTCATAATTAACCACTGAGCTCTATTTCAGATATAGTGAAAAAGGGGAGAGGGGGTTCAATAAAGCAATATATTGATATAAAAAAGAAAGTCATAATTTGTACTTTTGGATACTTGAGTATTTACTTGAGAAATAGCTATATACTTTGATTGTGTAGTTTAAGATAGACTGAAGTGAGAGTGAAAGTTTTCTGCAGCAGAATCTTAAGTATTTGCATCACAGGAAGTCTGACGTTACAAGCCTGCATATCAGAGGGACTGTCCCGTTTGTGCGCGCATGCACGCACACACACACACACACACACACACACACACACACACACACACACACACACACACACACACACACACACACACACACACATACACACACACACACACACACACACACACACACACACACACACACACACACACACACACACACTGGTGCATGAGGAGAAGTTATGTGTTCAAACATTTGTCATAATACCTTTAGATTAATAAAAAACACATTTAGAATTAGCAACGTTAAACCCAGCCCAGATTTTATGATATATCATTCTAATCTGTTCTATTCACCCCTTGACCTCGAATATTTTAAACGTAAACAGTCTCTTTTCTTCTTCCAGTAATTGTGCATTATATATTTCCTATACGTGCTTTGCGAGTTTTTCCATCTTTCACAGATCAAGACTTTTATGGACCCTTTTTAGATGAAAAACTATCAATACAGGAAGAAACATCAGCAAAATAGCAGTGACACATTGCCAACATGTTCTAGTTCCCGCTGCCAGCATCAATAATTCAGCCAACAGCTCATAACTTTATAGTTTCTATTGCATACGAGGCCAACCACTGTTCCCCTCATGCAGCCATTTCAATGTACACCAGTATTAGACAATCAAGAGAGTGCTCCATGAGGCTCCTAACAGCTTATTTTTAACAGTTCATACTCACTTTGCACAGTGCAGCTAGTCAATCTGTGGATCCCTGTACCGGTATGTGCAGTGTAATGGCTGAGTGTGTGTTTTGTGTGTGTTTTGTGTGTGTGTGTGTGTGTGTGTGTGTGTGTGTGTGTGTGTGTGTGTGTGTGTGTGTGTGTGTGTGTGTGTGTGTGTGTGTGTGTGTGTGTGTGTGTGTGTGTGTGTGTGTGTGTGTGTGTGTGCACGCGCATGGGCGTCACAAGGGGGGGGGGGGGGAGTGGGACTGAGTTACTAGGGCCCAAGGTGGAGGGGCCTGGTATTATTTTATACTTTAGCTATTGAAAAATAGCAGATATACAAGCTCACAGCGTGGTGCGAGCTTCTAGATCTGCTATTTTTGAAAAGTTGTGAAAATGTGTGCAAATCTTTGAATATAAGTACTTTTTAAGCAAACATTTGTGACTCAAATTTAGCATCAGGGGGGTCCCTGGAAGGCTGGAACTAAATATTTTGATATGGGGGTCCGTGACCAAATACATATCATTTTGGGGGTCCTTCACATGAAAATATTTGAGCACCACTGACACAGAAATATATATATATTTAAAAAAAAAAAAACGTAGAAGGATTTGAAATACTCAGACCCCGCACAAATGTTCATGATTTTTCAAAAATAGCAGATCTACAAGCTTGTGAGCTTATATATCTGCTATTTTTCAATAGTTAAAGCACAAAATGTGAGTGAATCCTTGGTACCCAGGGCCCAGAATTTGGTGTGACGCCCCTGTGCACGTGTGGGTGTATGCAGAATAATTTTTCTGCTTTTTTGGCCTCTCCACTCTGATAGCTAGTAATGTTTGAAGGTCTATCATATGATAACTGTGGGAAATGCGTGGTGAGTCAAATAGGAATGGACAGCCTCTTCATTCAGTTTTTAAATGTGCGGTTTGGAGAGGAAGAGGATCTCGGTGAGGTTTGTGCACCTGCTGTGTGTATGTGTGTGTCTCTGTTATGCACATTTATTTTTGAATTGTTTAAAATAGCATGTTGCTGAACAGTAAACTTCCCAGAGCTTTAATGTATCCGTTTATAACTCAGAGAGTGAGCAAATGTAACCAAATGGACCTTTAATAGCGGTTCTGGTATTTTCACTATTATTGGTCGTTTTCTGTTCTTTTTTTTTTGTATTTTTTGTCTATGGAATAAATTTGAATTGTTTTTAGAACATTTTTAAATGTCAATACAGCAATGCAGTGATATTGAAAAGAAAATGCACTTTGTATTTTCAAATACGTAAGTGGTGTACTCTAACTACAAATTTGACTGAGCAACTTGTCACTTTGTCCACCACTGGTTATTTTGGACCTACTGTATAACGTCGTTGTCGGGTGGAAACCTTGTATGTCCAAAACCGTTCGTTTTGTATTTATCGTTTTAAAAATGAACAAAACTAGTGAAAATAGCCGATCTCACCGCGAGGCGTTGTGTGCTTGTAGATTAGCTATTATCTCTAGTTTTATGCAATAGTTTTGTGTAATGAAGCAGGGCTTTACTTTATGGAAAAACTCAGGTTTCTGTCCGACAGTGACGATAAGGGTCGGAGCCAGTGACTGCATGAGCCTGGCTTTGGGACCAGAGAGGAGGAGTATAGACCGGTGCTCCCACCTCGCTGTGCTCCAGACAGCCTTCACAGGCTTATCCTGGATGAAGTGTTTTGTGCACACTGAAGTGTAACACGAGCAGAGTTATTCTCAGTTCTGTGTTTACAAGAAGGAGAGGAAAAAGAAACTATCTCTGCAGGACACCGCGCAGGGCTCAGCTTCAAGCCCCACCCCAGAGTCTATACTATACACTTTCACGCTTCTCTCTTTCTTTTCTTTTCTTTCTTTCTTTCTTTCTTTCTTTCTTTCTTTCTTTCTTTCTTTCCTTGCACCCACGCACGCACGCACGCAAGAACACATGCATGCAGAGTAGAAACACATGTCATATATGCATGCATACAACAGACAATCTGTTTTGAGAGGTTTTCATACTCCTTTTTTTCTAAGAATTTCTATTTCTAATTCTATTCAAGATCATATTTATTTCCAGGTAAAAGGGATTTTTGTTTTGTTTTTAAGGGAACTGGAAAGTGGGGCTTTGAAAGAGGCTCTCTTATACACCCGTCCCCTATACACAGAAGGCCATTACATGTCCCTACACCACCATTTCTCATTTGTTTTGTAATATATATTGATTTACAATTTTAATTACATGCTAATCTCAAAACACCTAGGTGCCAGGCTTTATGACTCTCTCAAGTCACATGACAAATTTCCTGTTTGCAAATATTTATTGAAAGTGGGGTCCTGAGAGGCCTATAAAAGGGAATGGAGATCATTAAACAGAGCCTTAGCTGTCTACAATATCCACACAAGTGTCAATATCAGTGACATAGGATGACCAAGCTACCAATCAATTGTCTCACAATTGTACCCTCTTTTAAAGTGCATATCGATAATACATGAATGAATGAATGAATGAATGAATGAATACGTTTCTGATGATAAAATGTTACTTTAACTGTCAAATGTGAACTGAAAGTTCAATTAGGCATGTAAGAATGGAATTAGCTATATGTGTGGGTTACTTGGAACCATTTGAAGTTTATTATGACCCTTTCGTTTAAAGTGAGGCGTCTACAGCAAGTGGAAACAAATTAAATATTGTTTTAGATAGTTAGTGAGGGAAAGTGCTATTATTATTGCCAAGCTGAAGTCTAAAGTTGATGTGCCCTTCAGGACTTGGAAAATATATTGGTGACTATTGGTTATATATGATTGTTTCTGCACTGTTAAAACGTTTTGTTGTTATTTTTACCAGACATAATTGTCTTTTGACATGCATTAAACCTAATAAGTTTAATGTGTTTGACTCCACAAGAAAGCAAGATTGTGTTCGTGTTGTGACCGATGAAGTGTAATTTGACAGCAATAATAGCGACAAAATCCTGCATAGTGAATTATACCTCTGCAACAAACAGACCTACTGTAAGACAGTAGTTTTAGCACTGTCTGAACCTAAACACCTTATCCTTGCTAAGAAGTGCTATATTTTGTTTTAGAGCAGACACATGTTTCCTTTCCATCTCTCCCTCTCTCAGTCTCTCTCTCCCATTTTTTATTTTATTTTTGTAATCCTTCCATCAGCAAGATATATTGAAACTGAGACTGCATTAGGATTATTAGGAAGCTGAAATATTCAGGGGAAAAGCTTGTCTTTCTCAAAGGGAAAAGCCATAAGTGAGCAACTGTAAACAACTTATTATTCATCTCTTCAGAGTCTAATTTGCTTTAAACAAAATGTACAACGTTGTAGTCTGTACAGTGTTTACCGTGTGTGTGTGTGTGTGTGTGTGTGTGTGTGTGTGTGTGTGTGTGTGTGTGTGTGTGTGTGTGTGTGTGTGTGTGTGCGCGCGCGCGTGCGTGTGTGCGAGTGTGTGTGTATGTGGTTGTGGGTGTCTGTTTTGGAATAATCCATGCAGTGTGCAGTGTTTGCATGGTTTGTTCCTCAGATCAAGGTTGCTGGTTTAATTGAGCCTGTACTGAACCCAGGGCTGAGAGAGCATGGAGAGTAGCATCGATTAACTATGAAATGGTTCCAATATGGCCAATCAATTGAGCTTTGTGAGCAGCTCCCCCAGGACTTTGATTTTTCTCTCAAACAACAATCCAGGATCTCTGCTCTTCAAAGGCAAACTCCATCTTTGTTGTTGTCGTCGTTGTTGTTGCTGTTTCCCCTCCATGTTTGAGTGATGTCACCCCAGGTCGATGTTATCCATGTCCATAAAGACTCTCCCACACTTGAATTACCTGGGAGAGGAGCTCCCGCTGGCCTGCGCTATGGTACCAACCGATAAAGGTCAATCTCCCATGGTAATGGCCAATTGTGTTTGTCCCCTTTATTGGTCCTTTGAGCTGTGGTCCACACAGATGTCAGTGTGACACAGCCCGGCACACTCTCCGCCCTCAACGCGGCTCAGACTTCTCCTCCTCCGAACATGGCATCATGTGTTTCAGTCCGTTATCTGCCTTGAGCTTAGTGCCGAACCGCGCTTCGCTCCGGCGCGAGCGGCCACGAAAGAGATCCATAGCGGCAGCGTCACAGGAGCGCTGCTAGCGAGAGCTAACCGTCTAACCATTTCAGCTAATTGCCTCATTAATGATTCACCGGTGTTAGGCTGCTCTAGCACTTCGCTGTGGGGAGCAAATTGTTCTGATTGGTTTGCCTCTGTCAATTATTGATGAGGCAGTGAGCTGAAGTGCTAACACCTGGCTTTGGAGGTCCAAATGGCCCCTGCATTCCCATCACACACTCTGTTATCCACACAGCCCTGACCACACTCCAGTGTCAGGGGCCGGAGTCAAGGGCTGTTTTCTGCTCTCCAAGAGTGGATGTAGCTGTAGCATATGCCCTGGAGCAGCAGCTGAGGTCCTTAGTCGTGAGGATAGGCTACTACTGTAGCACAGTTCTCTGCCGAGCAACGTTTGTGCAGAGCAGAACGTAGCTTGTGGTCGTTTCTGCTGAACGTGACGGAATGCAAACATAGACATAATGCTGTAACAAGGAGAGGGGCTGTGTGGGCACAGCTGGACGACTACCGCAGGTGTGTGTGTGCGTGTGTGTGTGTGTGTGTGTGTGTGTGTGTGTGTGTGTGTGTGTGTGTGGGTGCGTGTGTGTGTGTGTGTGTGTGTGTGTGTGTGTGTGTGTGTGTGTGTGTGTGTGTGTGTGTGTGTGTGCACTTGGGTGTGTGTGTGTGTGTGTGTGTGTGTGTGTGTGTGTGTGTGTGTGTGTGTGTGTGTGTGTGTGTGTGTGTGTGTGTGTGTGTGTGTGTATGTGTGTGTACTTGTATTACTATACTGTACCCACAAGTATAGTAGAATTTGAGAAATTGTTATTGTGAGAATTATTTTCCTGGTATAAAATGGTACAAAATATAATATGTTTAAACGTAGGCTTACAATTAGGATAGGGTTGGAGTTACAGTATAGTATTATACTTAGTTGCACACCGGTGTTGTACACGGAAAATGACACAAAGTTAAGCTCACAACACGTTGCACCATGACGCGTCGTAATACAAACGTGAGTGTGTGTGAGAAAGAGAGAAAGAGAGAGATTTATTTCCCTACATAAACTACCATTCCTTCTCCCAACCACCTGTGGTGCAGGGAGACATTTGCTGTAAACAACAGACTCTCTCATGACAACATAGAACAAGTGTTCCTTTCTTCCGTACAGTATGTCCATATTTTAGGGCAGAATTATAATTAGCAAACAGAACAACAACTCTGTCTCAGAACCATGCAACAGAACACACTCATAGGACACCTTGATTACAGGATTCATCTCCCGGAATGGCTTTTGGAAGCTTTTATGTGAGCCGTTACCTGTGTCAGTGCCAGCTTTGTTTATCATGATTTACAATAGTCTAATGTGGGCACCTTTACTGTGGGGTCCGTAATTGGATCTCCCGTGGATAGTTGCTGGATATCGTCGCTGTCGGGCAGAAACCTTGTATCTCCAAGTTTCAAATTTGTATGTTTTTTTCCCTGCTTCATCATACAGGACTGTCGCACGAAACTAGTTAAAATAGCAGATCTACAAGCACACAACGCGTCGCGGTACGAGGCGCTGCGTGCTTGTAGATGGGCTATTCTACCCTAGTTTAAATCACGTTTAAAATGATGAATACAAATCGAACAGACTTGGACATACAAGGTTTCCGCCTGACAACGACGATACGTGCTACGATGCGGTCGCTATGTCTAATGGCCCACCCACAAAGCGTTCCTTCAGATCGCATGAATCACCCTGCACTCGCTCTGGAGGGGTCCTCACCAAACCTGTGGTTTACAGGTAATACATCTAGCGACCAGAAAGCCCGGAAGAAAAAGTGCTATTCAGAGCAATATTTTACATTTTCGCGTTGCAATCGCACATAGAGAGGGCTTTGAAAAAAAAAAAAAAGTTCTTCCTGTTTTCCATCAGTACATGCTTAAATCCTTTATCTACTTTTTACACGGTGTAACCAAATGCCTTTGTACACTCTCATAGTTAAAGGAGCTCCTACATTAAACACAACTCTCAATCCGCTCATCATGCTGCACGTTCAGATCCTCAGTGTTCATTTAAAGGAGCTATAGTCAACTTTTTCTTGAAAAACGGATGCTAAAATAAAAATAATGTTTCGAAAATATTTTATACAAAAATAAGCTTCATATATGTGTTTCAATTAAAAAATTACCACAAAAAGCGTAAAATAATGTCTAACACTATCAAAGAATAGACTAGAATGTAAACAAAGTGTCGGTCCGACAATGGACAAAATGATTATTTTATCATTATTTTACGCTTTTTTTGTGGTAATTTTAACACATATATGAAGCTTATTTTATTATAAAATATTTTCGAAACATTATTTTTATTTTATCATCCGTTTTTCAAGAAAAAGTTGACTATAGCTCCTTTAAATGAACACTGAGGATCTGAACGTGCAGCATGATGAGCGGATTGAGAGTTGTGTTTAATGTAGGACAACGTGAACACCGAGGAGCAGAGTCACCCGGGCTGCTAAGTGAGTTTGCTCCACTCTCTCCCTGGCCTTAATTGAAGCTGATTAAAGAGTCACTCCCCATGCGGACACTCCTGTCACTCTGAATATCAGCCAGGCTTGGTTGGCCGTGCACACTCACACCGTGGTCACCGGCGCCGGCTTTGTTTTCACACGGGAACCAGGGAGGGGCAAAAAAGCCCACCCCCAAATGACAGTGACTCACTGTGTGTCATCACAGGCCCTGGGTGGCCGAGGAGACGAGGGGCGCAGGGTGCTATACGCAGTTCGTCGATGCGTGTTTCACGCTCTCGTTGGTGGTTGCTGCCGCGATGCGTAGTTTCGCGCGAACGCGTGCACACGCTCATGTTCAATAAACCGAAGGGGATCGGAGATGGGTGGTCTGACTCATGTTTGAATGACCTCTTCTATTTTCTCTCCCATTCTCTCTCTCTGTCTACAGATATCCTGGTGATAGAATGCTGATGACGTGAGAGTGACTATGGCCAATGGCGCGAAGACCCCTGCCCTCGTCCCTCCCCACCACAAAGCACAACATTTGAGAATGACTTCACAGGAGAACAAAAGATACGAAGATCCCCTGAAATCCCCCCTCCAAATCTCCACAGCGAAATTTGTTCAGAGCCTCGTACTGCTCCCTGATATTTTACCTCCAGCTTTTTCTATGAAACACAGGGAAAAGAACAGGACAGAACAGGAAGAGAGAAAAGAAAAAAAACAAGACAAACTGAACTGAAAACCAAGAGATGGTTGACGACATCAGCCATAAAAAACATGGGTGAACTATTTTCTCTTTGGTGGGGAAGAAGAAAACATTGATGCATGCTTGTGTAATTAGCTCACATAAAACCCTCTAATAGGAAACAAACTCTTTTCCCCCGATCTCATCGCCCTTCATGACTGTGGATACAATACTCATTATATCACCGTTTTCCTGTCAAAAAAAAAGAAAAAAAGAAAGAAAGAAAAAAAAAACATATTCTATTTATCCCCTCAGTGGTCATTGTAATTATCATCAAAAGTATGTTCCTCGTTTTAGAGAACTCTGCAACTTACTCTTTGGAGCTATTTGGACTCTATGAACTATACCTCCTCTCTATAATCATTACATAATGGCCTAGTCTTCCTCTCCGATATCCACACTAACACGTGTAAATAGACATGAGTGACACAACAGCATGGAACAGACAATAGTGTGTATTATTCATCTCTTCCCTGTCAGATCAACAACTGTACATTGTGGGACAAACCTTTTCGACCCCTAGATTTTTGGATCTGTGTTCTTAATTTTCATATAGTGAACGAGTCTGTCCTGACGTTTAGTTTCGGTGTAGCTCAATAGACGCTTGAAGGTGAACGGTTATCAGCCTTAGCTGATGTTATTATTTGACATTCATAGGATGATTCTATGGTAGTGATTCCTTCTGTATTACCAATCAGTTCTATCGGGAGAACCAAATGGCCAAATTGAAACGGTAGAGCAGATACTTTGCCTAACGGTATGCTAGTCTAAACCTGACGCTTTTTTTATTTATTTATCTATTTTTCTAAATTGTATTATTTCTCGTTGTTGCATGAAATACCCCCGTCCCTCCCCGTCAGAGGGCGATAACTGCTGTATTAAAGGTGCCATCAGCGTGAGATGGCCGCCTCTTTCTTCGCATGGTGTGTGATCCAATGTTCTTATAAGGCTAGATGTAGGAGAGAAGAACACCTCATTGATCACAACGCGGACATGCAGACTCTGACCCCTGCCTATTGCAGACTAATGAAGAAAACCAAATGGACCGACAGATGATAAGCCAAGCCACTGAACAGATGAACCTCAAAAGGCTTATACCTTTCCACTGGTGAAGCTAGAGAAACTGTGCATGGACAAGAGGAGGACGAAAACGAAAAAACTAAAGATAGATATAAGCTTGATCCATCCTCATCCACTTGCATCCTCTACCTCTCTGCTGTGTGTGACATATGCCCGGGAATCCAGGACCTTTCCAGTGAACCCCGTAACTGTCCCCACAATCCACTGTGCTCCGCTGCATGTCCCTCAAGTGTCGTGCGGGGAGTGTCACTCAGTCTCAAATGCTACGGGTGGATGCACATCGATGGGGCACACAATACAAATGAACATCTACACACACGCACACAGACGCACGCGGACACACACACACACACACACACACACACACACACACACACACACACACACACACACACACACACACACACACACACGAGGCACTCAAATGTGTTACTGTAAATAGTGTACACTATATCAACCATGTATAGTCTCAGATGTATATATTGTACTCTGCATGTTGACATGTAGAACGTGATCGTTATGCACAGAGGTTGGGCTATGGTCGTTACTGAGACTGACTCTTCCAAACCAATGCAAACTCTCTGTTGGCTCCACACACACCTCCACACTTCAAAACCTTTGTAGCAGAAAATGTATTGTGACGTGATGGAAATACACTTACCTCTTCTTTTTCATATTGAACAAAAAAAAGAAATGGTCCTCTGCAGCTGAATAGGGTTTTAAGCACTTTGAAAGGATGCGTAACCTCTCCTTTGATGTCACACGGGACCTGCTCAGAGCGAGCGGGGGTGGTGGTGGGGGGGCGGGGGGTGGTGGTGGCGGGGGAGCAGGGCGGGCGAACTGGGCCGCTCCAATTAAGTAGCAGCGCACAAAGTGGCGTGGGGCACTCTGCCAGCAACTGTCTATTCATCCTATGTCAAAGGGATTTACACATCTCAATGAGTCAACAGCACTGCCAACGCCGCCCTAGAGCAGAGCAGAGCGGAGCGAAACAGAACGGGGAGAGAGGAGGAGGGTTAGGGGAGAAAGGGAAATTAGAGAGATGGAAAAAAAGGAAGGCGAGGAATTGGAAATCATTTTTTTCTTTGTCCCGCATATTTCAGCAAAAAAAAGAAACGAATCAGGAGAAAGTCAAGACTTCCCCCTGAGTTCCACTGAGTGACAGAATATTCCTCCTTGACCCCTCGCAGCCACGTTGGAGAGAGTTCAGCTACCCGGCGACCACAGCCAGCCCCACCACCACCCTGCAGCCCCTCTACACTAGCGTGACCTCATGTCCTGTCTGGGGTGGACTTTGTGTTAACGAGCATGGCCCTAAGCTCAGCCAGATGTTCGGCCTCATGGTTAAGTACCTGTTGCCCTTCTACCCCAGCGATCGGTTTATCCCTGCCCACCTCCCTGTACACCCCTCCACCAGCATCAGCCTCTTTGTCGAGGGTTCCCACTGTAAGACACACACAACCTTGCCAAGGGATTGATATATACGGTCGTCTATTGACTAACGATGCAGTGACGTGACTTGATGTGACGTGAGTTCAGAACAATTGGAATTAAAGCATTACATCACGTAACCCATATCACGCAGATTGGTGTATTTAAAAAAAAAGATGCTGATAGAGGAAGAGAGACGAGGTGAGATGTTTAGGGCTGTCACGATTGTGACATTTTACATACATTTTCTCTCAAATAATTGCGATTAACGATTTAATTGTGTTTTTGTCGTTGAGAATTACATTTCTGTTTGGCTTTTAGGCTTTGAGGTTGCACATGGTAGATACGACACATGACCTAAATATACAAATAAATTACTGACATATTTGACAACTTTATACTTAAAAAAGAACATTGATAGTGGAAATAGCCGATCTACAAGCTCACAACGCGTCGCGATGCGACGCGTTGTGAGCTTGTAGATCTGCTATTTCCACTATTTTTTTACTTAAAAATAATATACCGGTATGAACATTTTTCAACATGGAAACGATTATGACGATTATGAAAAATAATCGTGGTTATGTCAAATAATTGCGATTAGACGATTATGTAATAATTGTGACAGCCCTAGAGATGTTTCTCAGTTTATGAGAGGAGCTCACTGGCGCGCCTCGGCGTACGCTCGGCGTGAACGCAGAGCTCGAGGCGAGGAGCAGGTGGTGAGCAGCCCGACTACCTGGCTCGCCAGTGATGGGTTAAATGTACGAGGATGAAGATGTCAGTCAAGGAGGAAGGCACGCTGTGCGGTACGAGAAACAAAGCATAGAGAGGCTGAGTCTTTTCCGAGCCTCAAGGCTCTCGGCTTTCCTCGAAATGAAACAAAACACCACGTCTTGAGCAGCTAAAGGCCGGGCCCGTGACAGGATGTTTGATTTTTCCGAGCTTTCCAGCGGCGGTGTGTTGTTCTGCTCCGATAGCCAGCAGACAGGTCGGCGTGAGGCGCTTTTATCTGGCAATGACCCTGACCATAACCTTACCCAGAAACCCCAGTGTTATGCGTAAGGATCAGTGGAGCACGCATATGCGGTTGTGTGCCTTTGTCTGCAAACGCACACACGCACGCACACACACACACGCACACGCACACGCACACGCACACACACACACACACACACACACACACACACACACACACACACACACACACACACTCACACACACACACACGCACGCACAACCACATCACAGTCAAAACCTCTCTCTTTCACTCTCTCTCTCTCTCTCACTCACTCTCTCTCTGTCTCTCTTTCTCACACACACACACACACACACACACACACACACACACACACACACACACACACACACACACACACACACACACACACACACGAGTACACGCGGGCCCACGCTAATCTAAACAACAACGCTGTATGTAAACAGATCGCCGACATAATGGGATTGTTCGGTGTGCAAACAATAAGCTGTTAGCGTAATCACAGGTCAAAGATATATTACCCAGAGGGCCATGCTGTAGGTATATTAACATGATGGATATGTAGGGGAGCGCAGCGGGGGGAGGGGAGGAGGAGAACGGAACAGAGATAGGGTGCTTCTCCTGATTCAGATTTACCCCCTGTCTGGGCCCCCTCCCCCTCCCCCGCCTTCCTCACCACCGCCACCCCCCCCCCCCCCCCCCCCCCCCATTTCATCCTCCTCTACCCTGCACTCCCATTAATCCACTAGATTACTATTCCTCTGACACGGTGCAATCCGGAGTGTTAATTTAACTCTGAGAGAGTCTAAAAATGGACCCTGCCATGTACAACCCCCCCCCCCAATCACTCATTTTACCTTTTCCATCCTCCACCCTCGGCCTGTCTCTTATTCTCTGCCCCCTTTCCCTAGATAGATTCCATGCTGTTGTGACAGAGCGCTCGGTCTGTCTCGGTGGCCAGACACCATGCAGGGACAGTAGGGTGATGAGAGCAGCCTCATGATATCGTCGTTGTCGGGTGAACGCCTTGTATGTCCAATACCGTTCGTTTTGCATTTATCATTTTAGAAATGATTTAAACTAGTGAAAACAGCCGATCTACAAGCACACAACGCCTCGCACCGCGAGGCGTTGTGTGCTTGTAGATCTGCTGTTTTCACCACTGTTGTGTGACGGCATGTATGATGAAGCGGGGCTTTACTTTGTGAAAATATTTACACATTTGAAACTTGGAGATATACGAGGTTTCTGCCCGACAGTGACGGTATACTTTCTGGATTAGGAAAAGACGGTGTTGAATTAACCACGTATACCCTATATACTTTTTATTGTAGTCAAATAGCGAAGATAGCCAATCAACTAGCTCACAACCCATTTGTAGATATTGTAGATCACCTGTTTTTGTCAAATGTTCACCTATTTTTAACTCAGTGGTTCTCAAACTTTTTCATGTCAAGTTGACACTTATTAGCCGGCGGACCCCCATTTGAAAATATATGACAGGGACCCCATATAAGAGAAGATTTTTTACAGCTCTAGGCTAGCAGTGGTTCTCAACCATTTTAATTTCAAGAACCCCCAGTTTGACAAGTATATTAGGCTACGGAACCCCATTTAATTTTATCTCTTCTGAGACCCTGATTTATATTGTAAAATCAATGTTAATTTGTTCTCTGAGAGTGTTCAAATTTGGATCATTTAGCTGGGGACCCCCTGGAACTCCCTCAAGGACCCCTGGGGGTCCCCGGACCCCACTTTAAGAACCAATGCTCTATTACACGCCTAGAATATACTGTAGGGACGCCAGAGTTCATGTGGTTAACACCGGACCATCAGGGCTGCTTGGGCAGTCATTCATGAACCCTGCACTTCAGTACACAAAATATGCAGTTGTCAGAGGAGAGAAACCAGAAACCTTGCATCTCCTTTTTCCCCATCTTTTTATGTTTGTTTGTTTTTCCCAAAAATGAATTCCCTATTTTATAATTAACAAGAGTTCGGGCCGCATCGAAGCCCTCACCCCTACGACGCACTGCAGATCCGATCAATATGTCATCAGTATATGCCCATATATTAAAATGCCCATATGCCCTTTTATGGGCATATGGGCTCTGGGTTCTTGACAAGTGGATATCTGAATCACTTGATGGCAGGCAGCGCACTCCCTTGAGTCTTTGCTCCTGCACACAAGTTTGAAGTCGGTCGGTCGTCATTTGACAGTTTCCTGCAAAAGTACCGGAAAATAGCTGATCTGCAAGCTCACACATTGTAGATCAGCAACTGTTGAACCATTTTGAAAAAGAAAAAAAAGAACACATTTACAATATTTCGGCATAAAATTACATGCCCAAAATAGGGACAGTAGGTTGAAAGCGGATAAGTCTATCTGTGAGTCTTGATTTGAAACACAGGTTATTTTTCCCCACTTCCTGAAAAGTTACGCTTTTGGACATACAGTAGACAGTTTTCTGCCCGACAGTGACCAGTGCGTACTGTAAATGTACGGAGACAGGGATGCCCGCTCACATCCCTCTCCGCTGTGCCAAGCAGAGAGCACCAGGTTCATCGCTCACTACTGCAGTGTCTGTCAGCTCAAACGCAGCACCGCTTACTGCCTCGTTCATAGGGCTTATTAACTTACATCTGCTTTATTTGATTAGCATCTAGCTCGTTCCCTCGACTGGTTAATAAGTCCATGTCCTCTTGGCTGTACACTTCATTAGTGTCATCACTAGCTAGCGGGTGGGCGCGCTGCGTACGCCGGTTGTCCACTGGAGCAGATAGGCACTGGGGTGGAGTGACAGAGCAAACAGGGAGCCGAACAGTCCTGTAAAGCCCGGTTTATGCTTTGTCGTATGACAGAGCATAATTTAGACATGTAGGAGAGACAACAGGTACAAAGGGTTCATGTCTGGTTATATAATTGTCGAACCCTTTCACCATAAAGGAACTGCTAGATCCACAGAGTGGTGGGACCGTGCTCCATCCACCTTAGACGGCACTTAGCGTTTGAAAAGTTCTATTTGTCTGCCTTTGTTGTCTGAGGTGGTCTAAGGTCTTCCTCAGGCTGCCCGTACAGAAACAAGATATCAGAGGTGAGGAGAGGTGACCAACCACTTAAAATGAAATACTTAAAAACGTGTGCACAAACACACGCACACACGTCTCCACACGCACACGCACACGCACACGCACACGCACACGCACACGCACACACACACACACACACACACACACACACACACACACACACACACACACACACACACGTCTGGGTCAGTATGCTTATATGTCTGCTATGGGTGTGAACTGTGATGATTAACAGTGACCTTAGAGCAGACGATGTTTGGGGTTCTGGGGGTCAGAGGTGGGAGGATTACAGTGTGGTGGTCCCCCCCTGGTCAACCGCTTTGCTCTAATCCTGAACCGCAGGCTGACCCCGCGCCTCTTGACAAAATGATTAACATGTGCACACTTCAATGAATTACATGTACTTCGCAACCGGCGGCTACTTCCTGACAGCTCTCCAATGAATTGTTTGGGTAAAAAAGGGGAAAACTTTCAAACTTAATTTAAGTCCAGCACATCAAAGGAAATGTTAAAAAGTTCCCCAAGTCCAGAGAATGAGGCTGATCCACTGTGTGGGTGGAGAGCTGACGTAACTAATGACCCAAGCATATTAGAGCGAGATAATTTTTATTCTGTATACCCCAATGATAAGGATGAACATTACAGCTGCTCTCATCTCCTCCTCATATGCCCATCATCACCAAGGGCTATGGGTGAGCAGCAGGTACCCAACAAGCCCTTAGACCCTTCTAGAGATGAGCTTGGCTCCCAAGAAGATTTGGGGGGCATGGGAAGAATCGGATTACATAAGAGGCCCCGTCTAGCACCACCCGAAAACTAAATGCCAAATCTTTAGTGTCTGATTAGATTCCGGAGAAGAGACTATTCCTTGAAGACACTGGGTCTCAGTGTGGACCCATCAGGTGTCCAAATGGACCCTTATGGGTCATTAACCCTGACACATGCTATGTACACTCTCAGTGTGTTAAATTAACACTGAGGACTTTACAGTAAAGATTGGGGTCCCGTGACATAATGCATATCAAACTGGGGGTCATTGAAATTCCAAAGGTTGAAAAGCACTGCTCTGGACCAGTGGTTTGTAAAACCAGGGGGGTCCCCAGATTATTATTAACATTGTTTTCTCACTCAACAGTAAACAAACCTGCACATTTCTGAAGGACCTTTTAATACCTCCAAAATGACACGTTAAACATTGGCCAAATTGTCAAATATTAGAGGCAGAAATTGTGAAAATAGCCAATCTACATGCTCAGCATGTAGATCTCCTATTTTCACAATAGAACCATGTTATACAAAATGTAATGCATCAACTCTTATTGCTCGTCAGGGTGGGGGGGGGGGGGTCCCCAGTTAAAATATGATTATTTTGGGGGTCGCGGCCTGAAAAGGTTGAGAACCACGGCTCTAGGCTGACCCGCGTCTAGCACCACGTGAATCTGTAGCGTCTGACTGGCGTCACTACCTTTAAGGCATCTGCCGGGGTGAGCGAGGACAAACCGTCCAACGCGTAGCGTACTGTAACATGCCAAGACTGACAGAGGTTGCCAGGAAGGAAGGGTACTTCGAGAAAAACCTTGAATTCCCACCACAGAAATAAATATATGGGGAAATAATAAATCGCCCAGAGACAATGGACAGGTGGCATTTCAGGCTGCGCCGTTTAGCTGTGCAGTCTGGCTTTTGACAGCTTGATTTAGTCTCCTGCACCTGAGCCAGGAAAAAAAAAAGTAAGTGAGAGAGAGAGAGAGAGAGAGAGAGAGAGAGAGAGAGAGAGAGAGAGAGAGAGAGAGAGAGAGAGAGAGAGAGAGGCAGAGACTGAAAAGGTAGAAGAAAGAACAACATCCTAACTGGTTCGCAATTTGTCAGCCTTGAAACACAATATATGGAGCAATGTGGATAATGTACTGCTGACTTTCCAATAGCTGTGCCCCGAACCTTGTGTTGTTTAGTCACACTGAAAGATTGTACCCACTGTGAAGCCTGGTCTTTCTCTTGCTCAGGGTCAGGTGCATATAGGGTAGGCAGTCGGGAGAGGAGAGGAGGGGTTGACTCACCCCTTGCCCCAGTGCAGCCACCTGCGCTTTAGCCAAGTCAGAGTCATCTGGCCTCCATTAGAGGGGGGGTGAAGGAGGGGCTGTTTTAGGGGGACATATCATCTCGTCGTCGGCAGGGGTGTCCCACCATAATCTGGGCTCTGGGTGGGTACAAGGATTGACTGCGGGCCCCTCGTGAATGTTCTTCATAGAGAGCATTAATTTGTTCTTTAACTATTGAAAAGATAGCAGATATACAAGCTTGTAGATCTGCTATTTTTGAAAAATCTTGAAAATGTGTGCAAGTCTTTGAATAATTCAAATCCTTCTAAGTGTTTTTTTTTTTTTTTTTTTAAACCTGTGTTTCCCATCTCAACATATTTTCCCAGAAGTACATTTGAGTTTCAAATGTTCGCTTAGAAATTACAAAGATTTGCGCACATTTTCACAACTTTTCAAAAATATCAGATCTACAAGCTCGCAGCGCGGCACCGCTGTGAGCTAACGTATAAAATAATTAAGGCCCCCTCCACCTTGGGCCCTGGTAACTCAGTCCCCCCCCTTCCCCTTGTGACACCCCTGATGGTCGGGGTTCAGAGTGAAGGATGGAGATTAAATGCACTCCAGAAGAGAGGCTAGGATGCATGCTGTTCCCCCCGCCGTGAGCAGGGTGTACCCCCCCCCCCCCCCCCCCCAGACTGCGAGGGAAGGGAAAAGTTTTGCAGAGTCCCCCCAAAGTTCCCCCTGCATCCCTTCTGGGCCCCCAGGGGAGAACAGAGACAGCGTAGGAACAGTGGGGGGGCAACCATATGCTATCAAAGTCTTCTTCAAAGCTTATCCGTCTCTAGCCGACTGCATTATAACATTACATCATTACCTGGAGAAAAAAAGGGGGGAAAAGAGAGAGAGAGAACAAAATAACATAAAAGGAACAAATTCATGCGACTCAATCTGTCGACATAAACACGACACATTACACTGTTCAGGAACACGTGCAGTGAGTCATGCCTCGCCCGGTCCTTTAAGGGGGCATTTAGGATGATTACAGTGCTTTGTTTCAATAGTGGCCTTGTCCTAATGCAAGGGGTCAGCTCATAATTTTTGTATTTTCCTGATCCTCCTTTAAAATACCGCCACCGGTGGGACAATTAAACTTTTACGATTCCTGTCACAATAAGCCCCTATCTCAGTTACCAGAGGTTAATTTGTGCTTCCCCCTCATTTCAATTGTGCTGTAGTAAACGTCCTCATTATTTCCCATATGGGCCTGCATGAGGGAGTTTGATTGTCCAAAGGTGGGCTTTGGTTGGCCGCGTTATCGTCAGAGGGGTCGTAAGCCGCCGGTAACGGCTGCAAGGGGTCTTATTGCCATAGCGATCAGCCCCCTGCCACTTGGCCCGCCTGACCCCAGTCAGAGATAAGCTTTATGGGAAAGCACATTAACATGCTCCGGCAGTCACCTCCCTCCTTTATCAAAGGCAGCGCTGTGAAATCAACTGTTTATGGACCCCCAGTGAGGGAATACCGGTGCTGATTGCCTATATTAGAGGTTGAGTGTAAATGAGCTGCCCATGGACAAAGGGCCCTTAATGGTGGGGGAGAGATGGGGACGGGGATACTGATGTTATTCTCACTAACTGAGCAATATCTTTAATGGTTGCAATATACCCCCGGAGCAGGTTAACCTGGAGGCCACAGAAACAAATACCACGGGCAGGCAGGCTGGATGTACAGTACAGTATGTCTTCCATATCGTCGTTGTCGGGTGGAAACCTTGTATGTCCAAAACTCTTCGTTTTGCATTTATCATTTTAAAAATGATTTAAACTAGTGAAAACAGCCGATCTACAAGCACACAACGCCTCGCGGTGCGAGGCGTTGTGTGCTTGTAGATCGGCTGTTTTCACTACCTTTGTGCGACGGCCTTGTCTGATGAAGCAGGGCTTTACTTTGCGAAAGAACGTACAAATTTGAAACTTGGAGATACAAGGTTTCCGCCCGACAGTGACGATATACTACGTTACACAAACACCCACAACCCACAATGTAAGAGATGTGTAAAGTGTGCAGGATACCGTATGATGGAACACTGTATATGTTTTGCTATCTTACTTATGTATGATGTAGATGTGAGAATTTCCCTCGAACCATTTTCAACCTGGCTTCCCTATTTTGGGCATTCAAAAAACGTTCGAAAATAGCAGCTCTACAAGTTCGCTTCGTGATGCTTGTAGATTGACTATTTTTGGACGTTTCTTTGAATAGGGCTTAAGTGGCTGATGTATCTACCCCTGTGTTTCACTCATTTCACAGGATTGATGTTTCGTTATTTAGATGTGTCTTGCGTTGAGATGGACCTTTTCCTGTGGCTGTTGGGGACCTCGGGCAAATAGCGTTGAGGTGTGTCAGTGCCGCGTGCCTACTTACAGCCTGATCACTTGGGTAAAAGACCCTTTCAATATGTCTGCCATGATGGATGGTGATAGCTCTGTGTCTCTGTACACATCAGAGGGCCCGAGCATTGTCACTAGACAGAAAGAACGAAGGGAGAGTAAGAGGGAGAGGGAGGGAGGGAGAGAGAGAGAGAGAGAGATGTAGCCACAGCTTAATGTCCTTCTCTGGTGCTGTGCATGCTCTTTCCTATTTGCTTTTCCCTTCACGGCACGGTTAACACCGTAAATTAACCTTTCCAAGCCCCCCGTTCTCAAAAGACCGGTGCACAATACAGACAGAAGGGGGGGAAAAAAATAGAAGTGTGTTATGCAATGCAATATAGCGCTGGTCAGAGACAAAATAAAAGCCGGTTTCAGCAGTGAGCTATTCCCCCGTTCTTTTTTTTTCTTCCGATGATAAGAGTATAAAACAAAAACACACTTTGTTCAGTCAAGCAAACGTTCTTTTTATGTGCATGTCCTGTGTACTCTGCAAATCTGTACCAAGCTGCTTTCTGTTCTCCATTCTAAAGATGTAAATGAAACTCATGAAAGAAAAATGTATTGTAGAGATCGCTCTCCTCCTGGCCCATGTGTGTAAATAGGATGTAAATACCAAACAGCTATGCATGCTGATATACTAGCAATTCGTTCAGGTACTTTTGTAATCCACAATTCTCATATGGCATGTAATGAAAAAAAAAAAATGTAAAAACAAGAAAAAAAAAATCAAACGTAAAAAAAAACAAAATACAAAAATGGATACGGTTTGTAAACAACTTCAAAACTCGAAAATATATGTCTTTGCTGTTAATGTTTTCTTACTGATAACTAATGCATTGGCCTGCCATTTACCGCAGTGCTCTGCTCATGTTACTGTACTTGTTATGCCTAATTTGTACTCCGTCATACAATGGCGTCCCCCGCCAAACATCGCAGATCGCATCGGGTGCATTGTGAGCTTGTAGATCGGCTATTTTTGGCACGCGACACCATCGCACAACGACGTATAAATCAGGCTTTACCTGTTTTTATGTTTGTTAAGATAGGGCTGAGGCAAACATCGGCCATAAATCTCTCGCAGATTTGTGGAAAGGCTGGGTTGGGGATTAAGAGGGGGAGAGGGGGTATGATGGCAGGGTCCGACCATACTCATTATATTTAGTAGATTTTTCATTGCCATTGCACGTTCACACGCATACTCTTAATGATTAATTGCATATCCTTAGTAACCAATTCAGCCAGTAAAATGCCATGGCCAAACTGTTTAGCTTGGAAGCAGCTAGTTGAAAAAGTAAGGATATGACTTAGAGCCATACTGAGCTGCCATTTGATTTGTCTAACCAAAAAAAGAGATTTCACCAGCTTAGGTGTGTGCTGCTTTTAAAGGGCACACATATGTTTCTATTATTTAAAAGAAAAATAACAAAACTAAATAAAAACAAGACAATACAATAAAGCTATGTAGCTGGTATGACAAACAACTTTGACGTACTCCATTGAATGGGAGAAAAAAAAAGCAATCCTGGAGTAATGGTATGATTATTTGCAAGGGAATGAGATTTTGAAAACTTGTAGATTTATCTCATTGTTAATAATATGTCCAGTCTGGGTGGAGTAAAAAAAACAACACAATGATTACCAATACGCCAAATTTGCCTCTGCCCTAGCAACTCTAATGTGACATTTTATGAGAGGACGGGAGGCGAGGAAGTCAAGAGAAACGTTTTTTTGTTTTCTAAGAGTGTTTATTTTCAACCATGTTAAAACCTGAATCCCATGGCGCTCATGGTAGATGGAAGTGTCTAATTTTTAACCTGTGCTAAAGATATTTTAAATTTAATAAATAATCATTGTAACAAGAAAACTGTGTTCGCTGTGTTCTGAGCCACTGTCCTGGGGTTGTGAATGTTTCTTTAGATCTGGGGTCTTCAACAGGGCGTCCGGGACCCTTATAGGGGGACCTCAGAGTTACTACAAGGGGATCTACAAGGGGATCTACAACGGGATCTACAAGCTTGTAGAGCTTGTAGATCGGCTATTTTAGGCAAAGAGGTTTGGTGTAGAGGGGACTAAGTACAGAGTGAAAGATCAAGTTTGCTAATTATAGATGGTTTAAGTGGTTAATATCTGAAACATTAACATTAACATGAATACAAAATTATAGTGCTAGCTGTCAAACCAGTCAATGAAACTATCTAGGAAATCCATGTAAAAGTTGAATCAGCAAAACAATGATATACCGCATGTAGTGGGGGTCCCTGCTTCATCTCTCTGTCAGCTTAGGGGTCCCTGCTTTAGATGATTTAAAAACATCCGTGTTCACTCTATGGTGGGTGGGAGAGGGAGAGAGAGAGAGAGAGAGAGAGAGAGAGAGAGAGAGAGAGAGAGAGAGAGAGACAGAGAGAGAGAAGATCAAAATACAGATAGCAATACAGAGTGCACATCATCCTCAGAATCAATTTAATTCTGACCCATGTGGACCCTTTCGGGTCCATTTTGACCCTCTCAGGGGATTCAAGCGTGTTTGAGAGAGGTAGGAGCAACGCTACAGAGAGCGAGGGAACAAAAGCCCTCAGGTGCCATGACAACATGCTGTCATCAGGACTACATAAACAACCTGTGTGCTTGGCTCGTTCGGCCCATCTTCCATTCAAGACACCAACTCAACCACAAAGGGGGATTTAAGCTACAAAAGGGCCTTGAAGGGTACTCCTGTTCCTGGCGAATTCTTTTGTCCCCGGCCAATTCTTCTCGTCTACCCAAATGTGTTGAATCCAAACGCCGGCTCGTCTCCTGTTTAAGTCATTTTGTCCACGGTGAAACACAGAGGCTGTGGAGTGGAATCAAGCTCCCAGTAGCCCGGGGCGCTCGGGGTGGCGCAGTGGTTAAGTACCTACCCACCGCCGCGGAGACCAGCTAGGGGTTGGAATCCACTCCGGTGCATCCGGCTTTTGTCGTGAAGGAGTATATAGTCACGGTCGGGCAGAAACCTCGTATCTCCAAGTTTCAGATTTGTACGTTTTTTCGCAATGTAAAGCCCTGCTTCATCATACAAGGCTGTTGCACAGAAGTAGTGAAAACAGCTGATCTACAAGCACACAACGCCTCGCGGTGCGAGGCGTTGTGTGCTTGTAGATCGGCTGTTTTCACTACTTTAAATCATTTTTAAAATGATAAATGCAAAACGAACAAGTAGGTCGGGAGTGGCTTATTGTCGGTATCAGCCGGTAACACGCGGGAGTCTGTCCCCCGTTGCGCTAGACCCCTGGGAGATGGACTGCTGAGGTGGAGCGCCACACCTACCATCAGCTCCCAGTACTTGCCGCACAGCCTGCCAAGCCGTGCTACTCATACGCTGAGTTGGCGGTGCCCGGAATCGAACCCATGACCTTGTGGTGCAAAGGTGAGAGCTCTACCGACTGAGCTACCCAGGCACAAAGCGAAAAGATTTGGACATACAAGGTTTCCATCCGACAATAACGACGATATGGAGTGGCAAATATCACCCTCCCTGCTTGGGGAGGGTGATGTTTGTCACTCTCCATACTACTATGGGCTGTGGCGTGTTGGGCGGGAGGAGTAGTACAAAGGCTCCAGTCTAGACTAGTCCATATCCTCCTGGTAGGGGCTCCTCACTGGCAGGTGAGCCAGTAGGATACAACATCAGTGACAACACACAGAAATGTGTGTGGGCGGGGGAAACTAATTGCCATAATGAGAAAAGGGAAAAAAAAAAAAAAAAAAAAAAAAAAGAAGCTTTCAGTAGCCTTGTCCTTCGCCGAACAGGGAGTTTAGCCAAATATGAAGCCATTATATTATCAGCCGGAGAAAGATAGTGATGTTTGAATGATGTGGCGCTTTGCAGCTAATCAATGTGGTTGCCCCTCCCCCTCCCGCACTGCCTGCGCTAATAGTTTTTTCGTGAAGGTTATCAGACGCAGTCTTCATTAATTAAAAGCCACTCTGAATGAAGCAAGGCCCGGCTGTTTGTGTTTTGTACGTTTTAACAAATCGCTTACAAAAGGACACATTCAATTAGTTATTTCATTATACCCCTAGGTGTAATCAATCGGCAGAGCCGATAACAAAGCCACATCAATTTGCCAGCCGGCTCCAGCAGACATTTCTCCAAATGATTGAAGAACACCTCTCATCGAGGCTCCCTGTGAGTCCCTGTCCGGTCAGCGCTTTCAACAGTAGCCCATAGAAAACACAGGAAAATCCAGAGTGTTCATTTGACTCTGAAGTGTACGAATGGACCCTTATACGCGAACATGCAGTTCTATTTGTACACTCAAGAGTTAATGAACACCTCGGATTTGACTGCGCAACAGAATAACTACAGATGTGCCATTTCAGAACCTCAAACGTCCTGCCAGTGGCAAGACAGCAGATTTTCAGGGGATTTGCAGAACATTAAACTTGTAGATATTTGCTATTTTTATGAACCTCTCTGACTTTGAAGTTTAATTCTACCTATGAAGGTGGATTCTGCTTTTCAATGGGAATGGTGTGGTTTGCGAGTTTGCAAAAATACGCTCCATTCTCCATAAAAATTAGTAAGGCGAAACAGGGAAACAAACCTGTGGAAAAAATGCATTTGCAAGACATTTTCAGGAGACATTTTCACTGATCTTCAAAAGATCTGTCAATACTGAAGAGTCGAAACGGCACATCTGTAGACGCAAGTACACCTGTTTCCTTGTCATGCCGAGTATAGGTCACGTCACCTGTTATGAAGTTGCACAAATCACGTGTTCGTGGCAAGCCGGCCGTTCTGTGGGACTGTGAAGTGTCTGCTTTGTATGGCAGGCAGGCGGGTGGGCAGGCTTCTCTTGCTCTTTCCTCCTGCCTTTCTCCCCTTGACTGATATATGGTGGGGAGAGAAAACGCTCGTTCTCTGTCTGTGGCCTCCCCTCCCTCGCTCGCTCCCCCTCCTGCAGTGTAGATAAACAATGCGAGTGACAGTCTCTCATCACTCAGAACGCCGAGTCTCTGGCCCTGACCTGATAACATCAAGTGTGCGTGTCACCTGTCAAGAGGCTTCTGTCACACTTCAATGGGAACTCTCTCTGTGTGTGTGTGTGTGTGTGTGTGTGTGTGTGTGTGTGTGTGCGTGCGTGCGTGCGTGCGTGCGTGCGTGCGTGTGTGTGCGTGCGCGCGCACACTTATACGTACTGTGTAAAGGCAGTTGGGGGGATGGTGTTGGTTTGAAGCGAGCGTGTTGGCATGCAAGTACAGGCCTCTCTAGGCATGAGTGGAGTTGAGAGCGGTGATGGGGGGGGATGGTGCTGGTGAAGGTATGCCAGGAAAGGAGAAAGAAGGAGGGGGGGGGGGGGGGGGGTGCGTAACGACCCAAATGAGAAGGACTTGTGCAGGCACTGTGAAACTATCTCATTTTGTAGGCTCCACTAGTCTCATTCTCATGTTCAGAATGGGCAGGGTGATCCGGGAATGCAATTATTTTCACCTATAAAAGGCAACATATGCCAAGATCATAAAAGTTCTTATTGGACAGTAATTTATTAAAGCAAGTCGTAGAAATGGAGAGAGGTAGGGCACACAGCCTTTAATATGAAGGTGCTGCTCTGCTTCTCATTAAGGACCCGGGCGTCAGTGGAATTCAATACCCCAGGTGGCTGACAGAGGTGAGGGATAGATGGGCTAAATAAGGAGATGTACAGGCTTTATAGGATCCTGGGGAAATGGGAATATTTACTATAGTCCACATGAGGTAGGAGATTCTTTTGTCTGTCCGTTTTCGGTGTTTGAGTGCAAACCAATTAATGTGTAATCCTGTAGCGTCCCTATTCTCGGGAAAACATTCGGTGAAAACCAAAGCTCTAAGCCTCGCAACGTGCCATGCTGTGACCTTGTAGATTAGGTCTTTTTGAGAGATTTGGTGTAGAGGGGAAAAAGGAGCGGACTAGTATAAACCCCTGGGGGACTCTGATCAATGACATATGAAGTTTGAGTGGAAGTTTGCAAGTGCAAATCAAACCTGGCTCTACCAAATATTTCACACAGCCTTTTACCATCTTACATTGAACTCAAATGGTCCATCATTCATACCCAACTGTGGAAAGTTGGGTATGACTATTCCTACTAAGAATGGTATAAGCCTTAATAACTTTCCACAACAAAGATCTGCCTCATCCATGCCAGACACAACAAAGAGCTGGCATCCTCCAAGACGGATAAATGATCTGAGACAGTGTGTTTGTCCCTATTGTAAGTGTTTAAGTCATTGTTGAGCTCTGAATGAGCAGTAATACGCTATCATTGTGATTCACACAATACTGAATGATGTGGATTAGGCAATGGGGAGGAGATTGTATATTGAGGCGCTTATCAGCATCTTCTCATTATCTAATACAGGAAGTGGAAAATGTCTGAGACACATTTTACAGAGAACAATAGAAGCGAGTGTACCTCTGTTCGTCTGTTGTGTGAAATGAGCGATGCGGATATATACCATTGTCTGGTGTTATTGTGATGGTAAAATACAGTTTTTGTTAATGTAAATGACTGTAAATGACTCTGCTCATTCAATGAGGGTGAGGTTTTGTTGTTCTTTGCAGGGAAATACAATCACAGATGAGTCTCGACGACACAAAAGAGAAACAAAGGAAAAAACAGGCAATTGTGATCCAGAAAGGGTTTTTGTGTTGATTTATTGTGTAATGTCTGGCAAGTAGCAGCAACAGCAAAACACAAACAAAACACCTATATTCATACCGTAGAGTTATTTCAGAACATAATACACTGTTTTGTGGTTATTTTATGTGTGTCAATAATGACAAAATAACGTAGGTTTTAGGCCTATTGTACCATAACCTTAGTCTTCATGGTAGATTGGAAATACAAAATGATCAGCTCATTGTCAGGAACTGCAGGCTAAAGAGCCTAGCAGGACACCATTTCATAATAAAACTTGACCTTCAATAGCTTTGAAATTAGTTAGGATAATTACATCTTAATAATAGTAAACTTTTAAATGACATAACATATCGTCGCTGTCCGATGAAAACCTTGTATGTCCAAAACCGTTCGTTTTGTATTTATCATCTATAAAATACACTAAACTAGTGAAAACAGCAGAACTACAAGCACACAAGTTGTGTGCTTGTAGATCGGCTGTTTTCACTAGTTTTGTGCGACAGTCTTGTATGATGAAGCAGGGCTTTGCTTTACCAAAAGACGTACAAATTTTGAAACTTGGAGATACGAGGTTTCTGCCCGACAGTGACGATATAAACAAAACAAAACAAAAATCTTTAAAAGCTAAAATCTAATGACAAATATAAACATATATAGCTGACATTAAAAAGTCAGTTATGTAAAAGTCACTAACATCAGCCTGTCTATCTAGGGGGGGGGGGCTAGTTGTTGGAGCCAGTCGACATACCAGCAGACCTGCAAAAACAAGCACAGAGAAACGTCAGAGACGGAACATGTGGGACGCTGGAAAGATGCTCATGCCAGCTCATGTCATGCATAGAACATTGCACTTGACATCACTCCCTGTATGTTTATGTACTGTCATAAACCAACAAGCTATTCAACGACGCCTGATTTATACTTAGTTGTGTGCCAGTGTCACACATGAACATAGCTACGGCGTGACACATCTTAAGCGTGTAGATCTGCTATTCTCAGATGTGAGACACAGTCATGCAACCAAGTATAGGCCATAAATCAGTCTTAAGAATCTGACCACTAACGCAAACTCTTTAAAATTAAGACAAAATAAATAAACAAATGAACGAATCGATCCTTGCTTTTGGTAACTTCCAACTCTATATTTTCCCATAACCTCTATGTTCTATTCAATCGCTTATTGACGTACACTTGGTCAAGGTTGAAGAGCAGCTGGCCGCTCTGTCGAACACCTCCATGTGGTGTGGGCACTCTCACAGCTGGACTGCCCATGGAAACACAGGCAAATAAAGCGCTAATCCCTTGTTTGCTGTACAATCAATGGCTTATTGATTACAGAGTAATTATATAATCATACTGGTATTTATATCAGATGCAATTGATTTTCAGATACTCGTTTCCTGTACGCAAGAATGGGAGTTCACCTTGAGCCACGAGCGCGCTCGCTCGGAGGTAAACACAAGAGTTGCTCTCCGTCGATGATCCCAAGTTCATGGTGTCTGTGTCTCTATGGCCGTGATGTATGTAGTATGCAAATGTTGAAAAGACCAAATGAAGGAGGCAATTTGAAGTCCAGCAATGAACTTCATTAGTCACAGGCATGCACACATGAACACATAGACGCCCATGCACATACATAAGCACACACACGCACCCTCACTCACAGTCTTATAGGGTGCCCATATATGGATCCACATACACTTATTCACACACACATGCAGCCCTTGGACATGTCTCATTAAATTCAGGTGAGCAGATTAATTAAAATGATATTTAAATCCCTCAGGACTGTAATCTGCACCAGTGGTGTGCATGTCACACACATGCATGCACATCCACACGCGCTCCCTCTCTCTCACACACACACACACACACACACACACACACACACACGCAAGCCTGGTCACAAACTGCAATGGGTAGGAATGGGTGGGGGTGTCGTGGAGTGTAATTTGCAGGTAAGCAGAAACATTGCTCTGACCCGTATGCACAAGGACGTCTACGGGACTATCTGGGTTCCGACTCCATCTCCTCGCGATCCCCTTTAAACGCATTCAGAGACGAGGAAGAAATCTCAGAGGATCAGAAAGGCATCAAAAAAAGAGCTACAACTACTCTGCCGTGGCCTCTCTTGATGTATTCAGCACACACGCATACGAGTTACCGAAACGGATATTCAAATCAAAACGCCTCGTCTTTTGTGGACAAGCTTTAAGGTGCAGAGCCCTGCCATGTTTAGCAGACTTGACCTTGCATGTGCCTTACAGTCTCCCCCCCCAACCCCTCCCCACATCCCGGCCTGCTCATCCAGAGCCCTGACCTTCACTGGGGTGTAATTGGTGGGCTAGAGGTACGCTTTGTTAGCCCTGTGTAATTTCTGCAATAACTTCACTGATTGCCTGACACTGTCGTGTTCTGAGTGGCTCCACCATGTTACACCGAGGATAAATCAGGGAGGGGATAGCTCGGCAGTACCGGGACGAAGGAAAATGGACGCGTGCATTTCGGTTTGTCCTTTCTGAACGAGTGGATGAACCGGGTGGCCTTTTGAAACGCATACCCACGTTTTTGGCTTTCGTGTGAAAGTGAAACGGGATCCGCCCGTCGTGAAAAGGAAAAAAAAAAAAACGTTGACAGATTGAATTCAGAATGTTATAAAAAAAAGTCATAAATTATACATACCTGTTTGTTTCGCTTTTGAGAGAGAAGCACTTAAGCCTGCAAGAATTTTATGGTAACACTTTACTTTCTAGAAAGGTGAATCAGCCAGTCTGAGAATGCTGACACCAACTCAGTGGTGCCTGTCACTATAGTTCTCATGGCATATACAGTATGATATGGAAAGAATGTCACCTCCCACTCAACACCCTCAGCATAGGTGCTGAGTGTGGACATATATTTATATGTTGTGGTCACCTATACTTTCCCATCAATCAAATCAAACTTAAAAAAGGAAACAAAAACCTAAGAAGTTCTATAGTGCACGTTGTATGTTACCGAGTAGAAATGACAGCAGGAAGTGCCAGATATAGTGAACTAATTTATTTATTCATTTGACATTTTTGGGGCTTCTTTCACAATGACTTCAGCACAGTCACAGGTTGCATAATACTGTTAGGTAAAGCACACCCTCCTGTGAAAATGATACTTTTCTGTTTTTTTACCCCTCTTTTTTTTGAGACACACGCAGGCACACAGGGAGAATTATTCCTCGCTTTCCTTCATGCTGCAGAGACAGCTGTGGAGTGGTTGTGATGGAAGGAAGAGAGAGAAAGAAACCCTGAATACCATCCAGTCGTGTAAAGCAGGGGTTCTCAACCTATGGGTCGGGACCCCCAGAGGGGTCCCCAAATTATTTTTGGGGGTCTCCAGATGTTTAGCTAAATGTTAACATTGTTTTCTCACTCAACAGTAAACAGACCAACATAGTGTAGAGATATACCTGCACATTTCTAAAGTGACAATTTAAAGACATTTTAATACCTCTAAAATGTCAAATTAAACATTGGCCAAATTGTCAAATATTAGAGGCTGAAATTGTGAAAATAGCTGATCTACATGCTCACAACGCCTCGCGTTGCGACGCGTTGTGAGCATGTAGATCTGCTATTTTCACAGAACCGTGTTACACAGAATGTAATGCCTCAACTCTAAGTGCTCGTCAGGGTGGGGGGTCCCCAGTTAAAATATGATTATTTTGGGGGTCGCGTTCTGAAAAGGTTGAGAACCACTGGTGTAAAGTAACTAAGTACATTTACTTAAGTACTGTACTTAAATACAATGGTGAGGTATTTGCACTTTACTTGAGTATTTCCAATTTCCAATACTTTTACTTCTACTCCACTAGGCCTACATGGATTCAACTTTTACTCCAATTACATGAAAACGTAGTTACTAGTTACTTTGCAGATATACATTATAATATTATAAAACATACATAAACCACTTTAGCCCTATTTTATACCGTGGCCATTTGAAAATAGCTGATCTACAAGCTCAACATTTTGTACTATTACTTTTGGTACATTTTGAGACCAATACTTTTGCACTTTTACTCATTTTGAGACTTAGTATTGGTACTTTTACTTAGCCTATGTAAAATATCGTCGTTGTCGGGTGGAAACCTTGTATGTCCAAAACCGTTCACTTTGTATTTATCATTTAAAAATGATCTAAACTAGTGAAAACAGCCGATCTACAAGCACACAACGCCTCGCACCGCGAGGCGTTGTGTGCTTGTAGATCTGCTGTTTTCACTACTTTTGTGCGACGGCCTTTTATGATGAAGCAGGGCTTTACTTTACGAAAAAACATACAAATTTGAAACTTGGAGATACGAGGTTTCTGCCCGACAGTGACGATATGTGAGTACTTTTTCCACCACTGGAAGAGAGAAAAAGGGAGAGAGAGAGAAAAAAAAACCTGAATACCCTCATCTGCCATGCTGTGAGGCCCTCTCCTGACCTTCACCTGCCTGGAGAGGCGAAATTGCATTAGAGAATGACATGTCATTCATCTGGGCTGTACTTGGAGGATCATTTAGCTAATTTAATGATTAATAAGTTTAACACATCTTAATAATTTCATTTGGCCCCTGTGATTGAAATCCTGGAGAGCTGGACCGAGCACAGCGGGGGGCAGATGAGGGCTGTCTGTCTGTCTGCCGGGCAGGGAGGGGAGGGGAGAGGAGAGGAGAGGAGAGGAGAGGAGAGGAGAGGAGAGGAGAGGAGAGGAGAGGAGAGGAGAGGAGTCAATTGGGTATGGCAGGGGTATGCAGCTGCCATACCCTGGTTCCAGGGGGGAAAATAAAAGTTACTTTTAAATATAAATCCATGAATGTCTCTTTTTCTATCTGTGCTGGTTATTATGTTGTTAAATTACAGTAAAATAACTACAAAATGCTAAATTTAACAAAATGGTCACTTTATATTCTCCACACTTGTATTCTCCCCACCTGGACAGAATGGTATATTCCCAGTTTCCGCAGGTCAGCTCCACAGGTGCGATGTTAATTGTGGCACGTTTACTAACATGCCAAGTTAAGCTGCACTTGAACAACCGTTCCGGGATGCCATATCCAGCCCAAGAAACCGTAGAAACGGGGGAAAAAATAAAATGTACTTCTTAAAATAAATGTATCATGCCTGTTGCTAAGGTATGGCAACATGACTGGTGTCTTGCACGCGCGCCAGTCATATTGCCATACCTTAGCTTTTTCTGAACTGACGCCACTGGAGGAGAGGAGAGGAGAGGAGGAGGAGAGGAGAGGAGAGGAGAGGAGAGGAGAGGAGAGGAGAGGCGAGGAAGAGGAGAGGAGAGGAGAGGAGAGGCGAGGAAGAGGAGAGGAGAGGAGAGGAGAGGCGAGGAAGAGGAGAGGAGAGGAGAGGAGAGGAGAGGAGAGGAGAGGAGAGGAGAGGAGAGGAGAGGAGAGGAGAGGAGAGAAGAGGAGAGGAGAGGAGAGGAGAGGAGAGGAAGAGGAGAGGAGAGGAGATCTCCCCGAGGACCAAGGATCAGTCTATTACCACCGTGACCTTTTCCCTCCACTGGATCTGCCATTAGAGGGGAAATCTGAAAGCGAAGCCTTGATTAACACAGTTATCCAACATATTGAAGGGGGAAACGATGGAAAAGGAAAAATATGTTCATTCATTAGGAAAATGTTCTGCATTATTAATGTCAGAGAAAGCGGGGCTAAGTGGACAAGAGAACGTTACAGATTCCTGGTTTAACCAGAGGTGATCACTGAAGGGACTCGCAAAGTCTCTATCAAAAATCAGGGATGCAGCATGAAGCCTAATTTATATAATATCGTCGTTGTCGGGTGGAAACCTTGTATGTCCAAAACCGTTCGTTTTGCATTTATCATTTCAAAAACGGTTTAAACTAGTGAAAACAGCCGATCTACAAGCACACAACGCCTCGCACCGCGAGGCGTTGTGTGCTTGTAGATCTGCTGTTTTCACTACTTTTGTGTGACGGCCTTGTATGATGAAGCAAGGCTTTACTTTGCGAAAGAACGTATACATTTGAAACTTGGAGATACGAGGTTTCCACCCGACAACGACGATATATAGGCTACCACACATCAGTTATGTTTGGCAAGCGACACTGGGCCTATATGATGAAGTATAAATGAGGCTGAACAATTTAAGCCCCACAACAGTTTATATTTTGTAAAGTGACAAAGAGCAACAATAGCCAATCTACATCTGTGAGCTTTTAGATCTGCCATTTTAGCTTTTTTTTCTTCTTCTTTTTTAATGTTCATGCACCTATAATGACATGCCCAAAGTATAGGGACACCAGATTGGAAGTTCCAAAAGTCCTAAAAAAAAAAAACTAAATCTATATTTTTGTCTGTACAAGATTTATGCTTCTGAATCTGTTATCTATAATGGGATATAGCTAGCATTTATATTCACTAACAACCACCTGAAATTAATCGAAGCACTTTCACGTGCACTTTCCGTGGTCAAATGTTATCTCTGCGAGAGAGGAAAGGCATTGTTGCTACCAGAGAGTTTATGTAGGTCACACTGCTCTCACGAGGAGCGTCAGATTGGTATTGTGCTCTCCATCGAAACTCACAGCGGCCGGGTCCCAGTGCGAATGTGAACTGCGCTGGCAACGCAGTCACAACTGTCCGCGGCGCATTGAGACGATACCTCGTAGGAGGGAAGGGTTCACGTCTCAACTAAAGGTTCTACCACACCAAACCACACACACGCGCGAATGCACAATGTGTCACGCTCCCTCTTGTGTCACAGTTTCACCCGTGCAGCGCACAGATCTCCACACAAGTCTCAGTTCTCACAGCTTTGGGCAATGGCGGTGCTCTCGTAAACTGAGTCATAATCACTGGAGCCTTGCCTGGGGGAGGGAGTCACTTATTTGGTGTAGAGATTAGACATTATGCATGCTGATAAAGTAGCTATTAAATGGCCCCTTGCACCTTTGTGCCTCAGATCAGATCATAAGATAATATTCACATGAGACTTTGCTATAGTACGGCGCATGGGGCTGAGTTCAGATTGGATTTAAATAGGATTTTGCCCCCTCTCACCTTGATATCAACATCTTCTTACAAGCCACCAGAAGTCTATTAGCTCTGGTCCATGTCAACTACCCAAACCCACCCCCTCCACCTTTTCTAGCCTCAAACCACCCCTAGCTTCCACCTCCTCAAGAACAAAATGACCTTGTCCGTTTCTGCCCCATACACAGTAAAATCCTCAGTGTTCAAATATCCATTTGTAATTCAGAGAGAGTACAAATGGAACCAAATGGACCCACTGTACTCTCTCAGAGTTAAATTAACACTTTTTATTTTACTGCGTATAGGACCACTCGATTCATACCTTTTGCCGCCCGTCTCACTCCCCATGACCTGTGCCATACAAGGTCATGGCACCCTCGCTCCTTTCAATCTCTTTAGAGAGGCCAGTTTTGTGGGGCGGTTGTGTGATTTCTGCCCGAACACAGAAGGACCTCCAGACAACCTTGGAAGGCCTGTTCCAATCTCGGCAGCCAGCAGGTGATGCTTATCTTCAGCACGGCAGAGAGGAGAAGAGACCTCTCTAATTGTGTGAGCCCCATATTGTGATGGCAGACAAAGGGAAGTCTATTACGTTCATGATTTAAGGCACAGGTGAAGCAAATCAAAGACTCTGTGATGTTATGTGTCAAAAGCTGGCAGCTGGCTGTGCGTGCCATGTGTCTGTGTGTGTAGGCGGCGTGCGGTTGTGTACAGTATGTGCACGTGCGTGAGCGTGTGCATGTGTGTGTACGTGTGTGTGTACGTGTGTGTGTGTGTGTGTGTGCGCGTGTGTGTGTGTGTGTGTGTGTGTGTGTGTGTGTGTGTGTGTGTGTGTGTGTGTGTGTGTGTGTGTGTGTGTGTGTGTGTGTAGGAGTTCAAACATGCGTCTACACATACCAGTCGCACACATCTGTTAGACACCACTTTTTTTCATCTAAAGCACAAACATTGGTTTTGCAGCTAATGAGGAAACAGGCATACCCTGTCTCTCGTCTCTCTTCTCTCTCTTCTCTCTCTCTCTCTCTCTCTCTCTCTCTCATAAGACATACACAGTTTGAAATGTGCCCTACTTTTGATTGTTGAACTTGGTTTATAGTGTAAAGGATTTTGCGAGACTAAAAACATTGAACCAACACAGAAAATCCATCCCAGCGTACCTGGACCTGTCTTCAAAACAACCTGTGTGCTCGGACCACGGGGACGTTCTGGAGGGGCTTGCCGGGGAGGAAACGGCTGTGATCTTTGCGGCGGGTTTTGGTTGGACGCCGGTATGGATTGTGTATGCACTTAAAAAGCCTCTGTGAAACTCAAACCTGTAAAAACCCGCTCAGGAAAATAAACATTGCGCCCATTCCAAATAAATGTCATGTTGAAAGTGAAACGTTTGAGCCGACCATTTTGGCTTGGGCTATCACCTAGAGAAAAATGGAATACATTTTATAAATAGAGTTTTCGTGGAAAGGGGGGAAACTCTGGGGATTCTCACTTTGAGGGTGGTGGAGATCAGGGACGTGCTGGGCCCCTGATTCAGCCCGGGAAAAAGAGTTGGAGAGGCCCTAATTTTTTTTTATATATATATTTCGTCGTTGTCAGGTGGAAACCTTGTATGTCCAAAACCGTTTGTTTTGTATTTATCTTTTTAAAAATGATTTAAACTAGTGAAAACAGCCGATCTACAAGCACACAACGCCTCGCACCGCGAGGCGTTGTGTGCTTGTAGATCTGCTGTTTTCACTACTTTTGTGCAACGGCCTTGTATGATGAAGCAGGGCTTTGCTTTGCGAAAAAATGTATACATTTGAAACTTGGAGATACGAGATTTCTGCCCGACAGTGACGATTTACTTTGTTGGCCGCACAGCCCCCAAAATGGAACGAAGGCCGACATTTTATTTATTTATTTTTCCTAATGGCCGGCCTGGACCGGCCGGGAATGAACCGGCTGTTCGGGAGTTGTCCCGCTTTTCCCAATGGCCAGCACGTCCCTGGTGGAGATCAAAGGGCGTGTCCCGCCTGTTTGCTAGGGCAGGGTCCCAACAGCCACAAAGCCCTTGGCCGGGGTCTGCCTCCCAGCTCCACGGGACACCTGGAGGACATGGAGACCAGTGTTACGCTACGAGAAGTCTGCAGCGCTGCTTTCAACACCCCTCCAGCTCGCCTCAGACGGCAGGGACGAGGCCTGAAAAACATTAGGTCACACAGTAAAATCCAGAGTGGTCGTTGCACTCTGAAACCGTGCAAATGTAACCAGCTTGTACCCTTAGTCTGTACGTTTGTACAGACTAAAGATTTACCAATTGAAATAAAAAAAAACATTGAATAACACTGAGGATTTTACTGTGTATAGGCTGACAGATTAAAGTCACACTCACGCACACCGGAATTACGCGGAAACGCAAACACACGCGCATGCACGTACTTAGACTGACATAAATACGCCGGCAAGCACACAAAGGCTTATACAAAGGCGCGCGCACACAAACCCACTCTCAGTCATCACGTTGATTAGTGCTAATTGCCATTTAGCTGGGGTAATTATTGCTCTTTTCCGATGGAGCCCCGCTGAAGTGGGGCTAAGAGGGTTAATACGTTTTTCATTTAGCGCTTGTTATTTAAGCAGCAACTTTTCCTATTCTGATCGGTGTTTATTGGCGATATATATTCAGGTCGGTGTGGATGCCCCAGATAGTTTTATTTTTTTTGTTACTCATTTGGGTTTTAATTGCTTGCCTCCACCTGTAGAGAGAGGAGTGGAGAGGTTTCCCCCGCGCTGCTGACGAACACAGCAGGCTTTGAGATGTCAGCCGCTCGCTTTAACGGGCCAATGACAGCTTCCTCCTGTCACAACTGTGACTTCCTGTACAAACATAACCTCATTAAAATTGCCACCCTGGTCTGTGGGCGGGCCTCCTGGTCCTCCCCTCCAATTAAGCGCAGTCAGGGCTGTCGCCGGCGACGACTCCCACTTTGAGTTAAAATCCGAGCGCTCTAGGGGCTAACGCCATGTGTCAAAACATAATTATGATCTCACCCATACCTCTGTCCAAAAGAGGAGCGAGAGAAGAGGAGGAGGAGGAGGAGGAGGAGAGAGATAGAGGCACACAGAGAGAGAGAGAGAGAGAGAGAGAGAGAGGGGGAGGAAGAGAGAGAGCGAGGGGGAGAGGAAGAAAAGAGAGCAGTCTTGGGGTCGGCGAATGGAGGCAGTGGAGGGAATAATGAACTGAGAGGGATAATGAGAATATTTGACCGCCCCCACCCACCCTCCCGCCCCCCACATAACACACCTCTGCCGCGTGTCCTCCAAATGAAGTGTAATGTTTATTGGGCGTACATCTGGACGGGGGCAAGGGCATGTTCTTCACATGTCTGTTGACGCCGGGCTCCTGGAGTTCCTCCCTCCTATCAGCGGGGCCCGGGGATCAGGGGCCAGGGAGTCACAGCCTGCGCGTGTAAAAGATTTCTGGGGATGACAGAGGGTTGATCTCCTCTAGCCCCGAACCCCCGCCGACCCCTTCACCTTTTCTCATGCGCAAACCGACACACACGCACACACACACGCAGGGGTGCTGCACCAAATTCTGGGCCCTGGGTATACTTTAACTATTGAAAAATCGCAGATGTACAAGCTCGAGCTTGTAGATCTGCCATTTTTGCAAAAAAATAAGCTCTGTTCTCAATAAAAATTTGAAAAGCAAAAGAGGGAAAGAAACTGGTGGAAAAAAATGGCAAAAATAGCAGATCTAAAAACTCGCGGCGAGTGAGCTTGTATATCTGCTATTTTTCAATAGCTAAAGTATAAAATAATTCCAGGCCCCTCCACCTTGGGCCCTAGTAACTTAGTCCCACTTTCCCACCCCTCGTGACTCCCCTGCACACACGCACATATAAATGCAATGCAATCAACACTCCCAATCGACTCCCCCCTTCAATCTCAGGTATCAGATATATTATGTTCCACGCTCCCTGGCTCCTCCCAGGTTAGAAGAGTTGCCCTCTTGTCATCCTGAGAGAGACAGGGATGGGAGATGGAGAGAGAGAGAGAGAGAGGGGGGTCACAGGATGACTCTGACACTGAAGCCCACCCTCTGTCTGTAGCACACAGTGTCCCAGCAAGGCCGCAGCGACCCCACCAGCGAGCACAGCAGGGAGGCAACATGCTGCAAGCTGTGCCTGCTATACCTCCGCCTGCCACTCAGCCCGGGTTGATAGCTGACGGAAACAAATGGACTTCTGCCTGCCCCTCCACAACACGCACGCACACACATGCACGCACGCATGGACACTCCATCAAGTCAAACCCCAATTCAGCAGAAAAACAACAAAATAACAAAATATTCACTGTGTACTGGGACTCAAGCATTTGTCACATTTCTGAGTTCAGTTGTCAACCAGGACTTTAGTGTGTACTCCAGTCTTCAAGGATAACGATTTTGTCTTTCACCTTGGGGTTGTCTTCGTTTAATTTCCACCCCCCCCCCCCCCCCCCCCCAACCCCCAACCCCCTCCCCATGTCTAAAGCATTTGTACTTTGTACACACGATGGTGCCCAAAAAAGAATAGCAGATCTGCAATCGTGTGAGCTTGTAGATCTCCCATTGACAGCGCACAGGACGCCATCATACCACTTATGGAGTATGAAATAGGCATCAGTTGTGTCCTTTTCTCCCCTGCCCCTGCGTCTTGGGGGCGGGGCGGGGGCAGGAGACAGAAACAGACAGGTGTTGGGGTGTGTGATGTTTGACGTGTTCACACAGCATGCGTTCATCACGGATCGGAGACGTGTTTGACAGCAGCGACTCCCTGGCCATGATTACATTATCTCTGGGCACACAGCTGAAGGTCAGGGGAGAGAGAGCCCCGCGCGCAAGCAAAACCTAAGCTGCCTGTGATGCCGCACAACCGGTAACACCATAAATAAATCAATGAGCGGTATAGAGTGTAATATACCTTTGATGTGTTATGCTATATAACAAGTCATCTATCTGAGGGCCTTTGTTTGAAGTTAAGCACGTAAACGCTTCTAGACTCGGTAAATTGCACCTGCATGATGTGGCTCTGTACTTGGACCACTTTTTCCTGTCTACACCAAATCTCTTCACCCAAACATAGGGCAGCTAATAAGGCTCAAGTGGTTAAAATGCAGAAGTAGTTGAGGGTGATGGATGGATTGTCTGAGATAGTTCACTGCATCTATGGATGTGGCAGACTTATAAAGTTCAAGACAAGTATTCACCCTTTGTTAGCCTTCTGGTTGGTCCCTGACTGACCAACCAGCAGGCTATCTACCTTGTCCCGCCCTGGTTCCGCCTTTTTTATGTTGAATTTGCTAAAACATCATTTTTGGAGAAATAAAAACATTTAAAAACATGATTAGTCTCTATATTGCCACTGAGCAGCTCCATTTGACTGAAACCAATTTTGAAGATAGAATTGAACACACAGAATAACAATACGAAGCAACTGAATTACAATGGTAGTGGATGGAATGTCCCACCAAGTGTCCCACCAAGACACAGCAACCAATGGGTGTGAAGAGGGGCGGGACAACGGGCGGGACTTGACAAAGGGTGAATTACACAAGGAGTAAGAAGTATGAGTGGACTGCTCTGTTTCCACTCTCTCAGGCCTGCTTTTCAAGGCATTGTTGTGATTATTTTCTTCTTCCTTTGTTCACATCCTTCTCACACCTCACTCATCTTGAATGGAAGGGGCTGCACACTACTGACACATTGTTATAAATTATTTGACCTTGAAGTTATGTCACCGTATCAATATGAAGGAAATACTAGCAGAACTAGAATAGGGCCCCTGGGGGACCCAGTCAACTAATTGCAGTATGTGTTTATACTGATCATGATACTGACCACAGCATGATACTGATACTGACCACAACATGATACTGACCATGATACTGACACTGACCACAACATGACACTGACCATGGCATGATACTGACCATGATAGTGGTTAAGAGTAGTTTAGGAGCGTACAAATAACCCTAACCCTACATTAATACAGATTTTGCTGGGTGCAGATGGAGGCAGGAGACCATTCAAAATCTGTTCATGGAAATTTGATTCACATAACCGAAACAATAGTTTCGTCCCCCCCCCCCCCCCCCCCGGGGGGGAAATCGGGTATGTTTACTTTCTTTTTATTTCAACAAACTTACAAGGCAAAAAAAGAAACGTGCATAGCTGAATGGAGATGTCAGTTACAGTAGCGGCAGAGCCATAATGTGGCATTCCCCCTGGGGTGGCAGTGTGACTGTAGGGGGAGGGGGGTTTATGGTGCTAGGGGAGGGGGGCCGGGAGGGGGGAAGGGGGGCACAGGGATAAATGGGCCCAGTGTTTGTAATGGAGAGGAGTGTGGCTGGCAGCCAGGGCCTTGTCCTGGAGAGGAACACTGCACTGCCTGCCAACTGGGGCTGCCATGCAGTGAATGGCACGGGGACTCCTCTCACTCTCTCTCTCTCTCTCTCTCTCTCTCTCTCTCTCTCTCCCTCTCTCCCTCTCTCTCTCTCTGCCTCTCTGTCTATCTCACTCGGGCTCTCTCTCCTCATTTTCTCACCTTCTCTCTCCTCTTTCTCTATCACACTCAATCTCACTCCTCTCTCTCTGTGAGTTTGGTGAGCTTATTTTTGCGCGTGTGTGTGCGTGAGAGAGAGATAGAGAGAGAGAGAGAGAGAATCAGTGTGTGTGCGACTGTGCGTGCGTGCGTGTGTTTGCTTGCCCCGGCGTTAGAGGGAGAGTGATTAAGGAGAGTCCCCTGGAGCATGCATGCCACCCGGCCCTCCTCTCTCATGTAGGCTGACAAAGGGACAACATTTCCAGCGTGTGCAGCGAGGTCGCCATGGAGATCTCCTGGTCCGCAGACACACACTGAGAGAGAGAGAGAGAGAGAGTCGCTGCATCTAAGCCGAGAGGCTCTGTGGTGGAGTAGGGCCTTAATCAATCAACTTTAACTCCTTGTTTTCTGAAATAATCAAGCCAATTGGATCTTCGCAATGCACGCACACACGCACATGCACGTATGTAACCACACACACACACACACACACACACACACGCACACGCACACACACACACACACACACGCACACGCACACGCACACACACACACACACACACACAAACACACTAATTGCTGTAAGTGAGTGAGTGTTTGGAGCGGGCGGACAGGTCTGGCTGAGTGGACGGTTTCACGCGTTCATGCACTGCTGCTCCTGCAGCATAATGAGGTGTGACGCATCAGACTGAGTGGCTAATGGAGTGTGAAGTCATTAGAACACTGCCTGTATCCCTCTCTCTCTCTCTGTCTCTCTCTCTCTCTGTCTCTATCTCTCTATCCGAACCTATCTCATTTGTTTTCGCTATCGTCACCCTCGTCCCTCTCCTCCCCCTTTCAGGCGTTCACCTCTCGCGCTCAATTCTTCTAGATTCTTTCTTTCCACACTGTGACAGTCTGTGATTTGTCTCTCATTTCATCATCCACGACATCAACATACCCAGTTCCTGTCGCTGCTCGGTCTGACTGAGTCACCCACTCACTCACTCCTCCCACTCCTCTCACTCTCACTCCTCTCACTCACTCACTTGCTCGCTCATTCACTCACTTGCTCACTCGCTCACTCACTCACTCACTCACTCACTCACTCACGTCAAATGTTATTATTTTATGTCTCCTTACAATATTCCAGTGATGCCCCAGCCCCTCCTCTCTCTCTCTCTCTCTGTGCTCTAAGTAAGCAATGTGTCTGGGTGCTCTGTTATGCTGGGTGGTCCAAACCAAATAATAAACAGTGTTTGGATTGCACCTCAGCTGTACAATCAACGGTGCAAGAATGGATGTAAAATGTTTTACAGTACCGGGATTGACGTAAACTAGTTATGTTGAATAAAACATTAGTGCGGTGTGGTGACAAATACACACGCACGCACGCATGCACACACACACATGCACAGTGCACGCGCGCACACAGAGGCACGCATCCAGCTGCTCCTTGCGGCTCAGACATGGTTGTAAACACTTGTAAGAATAGAGAACGCACTGAAGGTATGTGTTGTGAAACTAAATCTCTTTGTCCTGCTGTCTGCTGCCTCTGATCATTGGCTGTCTTTCCAGCCATGTGGTCATCACAATGTGACCTCTGACCCATACAGTATAACACAAAAAGAAAAACCCTAAACAACTGTACCAACATGTGCTGCAATATTTCAACAGGTGATTGAGATGCTGTCACGACATTTCACCGTGACCTTTCCACACTACTGTGACGTTCTAATCCAAGTAACTCATTATTCATCTGTGTAACGACATAGGCCACGTCAGAGTTGTTAAAGGAGTAATTCCTCCCAAAATTTTTGTTTTTATTCATTACTCTGGACGCCATGGAGACTTGAGTTCAATAATATTTTTTGTAGGCTATTTGTCGCATTCCTAAGACAAATTGTCATGTGAAGCTTGACCAATCCTCAATCCTGGACGCACGGGACACACAAAGCCACTCCTTGGAAGCGGCTTTCACCGCTTCAAAAATATAAATTGACCCCCATTGATTCCGGATCGGGACTCAAATGCAATTGGGTCCCCAACCACAATCAGTGTAATCTAATTTTTGTCAGAATGCAGCAAAAAAAAAAACAGAATATTATTGAACTCAAGTCTCCATGGTAATCAATAGGAAAAAAGTCATTTTGGGGTAACTACTCCTTTAATACTGCAAATCCTGTTTAGGTGAACATCCTGCATTTACAGGTTGTGTAGCCTACTGTGAACTGACTCTAGGCCATCATGACCTGATGAGGTTCACCGGGGAGATTCACAGAGAGTGAATGTGCAACACGGTCAATGGGACATACTGTATACAGAGGAATTAACCTCGAAGTGACATAAAGTATTATATGCTGTCCAGAAGACACTGTTGTTTGGACCCTTTGTTTCCCCTTTTGTTTTGTTGGAGTCAATACCTGCGTGGCAACCTGAGCTGTCATAAAGAGGAACGACACCACCGACGGCAATGGCATCTGCAACCGAGTGCTGTTCAGGCCTGAGTGACCAGACAGCAGGACACCTATCCCAGAGGAGGAGTGCCAAACCAGGGTGGACGCGACGTCCACAGAACCATGTCACCACGTAATCAAATGATTGCATAGTTCAACCAAGTATGTGTAGATAGAACCCTATATCTGATAACGACAGTAAATGAGCTCTGACTATGCTCACAGCCGAATCGAATAGCCAAAATGTCTGGACAACGAGTGAGCAGATAATTAATATCATACGGACTGGGATAAGTCAGCCGTGACACTATACGAATAAAACTTCAGTGAAGTGAGTTATAATATTACACGTGACCAACAAACCGATAAAAAAAGATTATAATAATAATACAAAATAAAATATTTTTTAAATACCATAGAATGCATAGATTATCAACTACAGTACAAATGTCATACTCTTCATGACTTTCATTTTCATTCACCAGGCATTTCTTTCCTGCTTCATTTGTTTAAGGCCGGAGGTGGTTTTCATGCATGCTCGCAGCGTTGTCAGCTGTGATTGGTGTACTTTTGAGAGGACAGACATGCGTGCAGACGACGGACACGGCTTGACCAGTTTACCTATATTCAAATATTGTCAGAAAGTGGAAAACACACACACACACTTTTTTCTGACAATGTTTTGTTTATTTGGGGCATTTATTTAATGCTTCAACTCAGACAGGTCAGTGTAGAGAGAGTAGAACCAAGGGCAGAGAGAGGAGAGACATACGCGAGAAAAGACGGGGGTTGGATTCAAACCCGGGTCCTCGCGCTCACACGGAGCATGTGGCCTGTGCACTGACAAACCAACAGGCACCCGACACACACGCACGCACACACACACACACACTTTGAATAAACTTTGCATCTGAAGTTGATCAAAAGAGAAAGTGGAAGAAGCAAGAGGAGGAAACATAAACGTGACAGTAGGCGAGAGTGTCTCTCAGAAGTTGA
>NC_137816.1:14886900-14902916 GCF_963921795.1 Nannobrachium achirus | reverse complement strand
TTCACTACTTTTGTGCGACAGCCTTGTATGATGAAGGAGGGCTTTGCTTTGCGAAAAAGTTTACACGTTTGAAATTTGGAAATACGAGTTTTCTGCCCGACAGTGACGACGATTTACTTTGTTGGCCGACCAGCCCCCAAAATGGAACGACATTTTATTTTTTATTTTTTTCCTAATGGCCGGCCTGGACCGGCCGGGAATGAACCGGCCGTTCGGGAGTTGTCCCGCTTTTCCCAATGGCCAGCACGTCCCTGCAGGGAGAGGAGAGGAGAGGAGAGGAGAGGAGAGGAGAGGAGAGGAGAGGAGAGGAGAGGAGAGGAGAGGAGAGGAGAGTAGAGGAGAGGAGAGGAGAGGAGAGGAGATCAGAGTAGAGGAGAGGAGAGGAGAGGAGAGGAGAGGAGAGAGGAGAGAGAGGAGAGGAGAGGAGAGGAGAGGAGATCTCCCCGAGGACCAAGGATCAGTCTATTACCACCGTGACCTTTTCCCTCCACTGGATCTGCCATTAGAGGGGACATCTGAAAGCGAAGCCTTGATTAACACAGTTATCCAACATATTGAAGGGGGAAACGATGGAAAAAGGAAAAATATGTTCATTCATTAGGAAAATGTTCTGCATTATTAATGTCAGAGAAGCGGGGCTAAGTGGACAAGAGAACGTTACAGATTCCTGGTTTAACCAGAGGTGATCACTGAAGGGACTCGCAATGTCTCTATCAAAAATCAGGGATGCAGCATGAAGCCTAATATATATATAATATATAGGCTACCACACACGGGGGGTCACACCAAATTCTGGGCCCTGGGTACAAGGATTCACTGCCGGCCCCCCATGAATGTTAACTATTGAAAAATAGCAGATATACAAGCTCACAGCGCGGCACCAAGTGCCGCGCTGCGAGCTTGTATATCTGCTATTTTTGAAAAATTGTGAAAATGTGTGCAAGAAACCTATATCAAGGACCCCCAAGATGTATTTGGCCATGGACACCGATCTCAAAATATTTAGTTCCAGGGACCCCCAGAGGCAAAATTTGAGTTAGAGATGTTCGCTTAAAAAATACATATATTCAAACATTTTCACAATTTTTCAAAAATAGCAGATCTACAAGCTCGCAGCGCGGCACTCGGTGCCGCGCTGTGAGCTTGTATATCTGCTATTTTTCAATAGATAAAGTTATTAGGGCCCCTCCACCTTGGGCCCCATTAACTCAGTCCCACTTTCCTACCCCTTGTGATGACCCTGACCACACATCAGTTACATTTGGAAAGCGACACTAGGCCTATATGATGAAGTATAAATAAGGCTGAACAATTTATGCCCTACAACAGTTTATATTTTGTAAAGTGACAAAGAGCAACAATAGCCAATCTACATCTGTGAGCTTTTAGATCTGCTATTTTAGCTTTCTTTTCTTCTTCTTTTTTAATGTTCATGCACCTATAATGACATGCCCAAAGTAGGGACGCCAGATTGGAAGTTCCAAAAGTCCTAAAAAAAAAACTAAATCTATATTTTTGTCTGTAAAAGATTTATGCTTCTGAATCTGTTATCTATAATGGGATATAGCTAGCATTTATATTCAATAACAACCACCTGAAATTAATCGAAGCACTTTCACGTGCACTTTCCGTGGTCAAATGTTATCTCTGCGAGAGAGGAAAAGCATTGTTGCTACCAGAGAGTTTATGTAGGTCACACAGCTCTCACGAGGAGCGTCAGATTGGTATTGTGCTCTCCATCGAAACTCACAACGGCCGGGTCCCAGTGCGAATGTGAACTGCGCTGGCAACGCAGTCACAACTGTCCGCGGCGCATTGAGACGATACCTCGTAGGAGGGAAGGGTTCACGTCTCAACTAAAGGTTCTACCACACCAAACCACACACACGCGCGAATGCACAATGTGTCTCGCTCCCTCTTGTGTCACAGTTTCACCCGCGCAGCGCACAGATCTCCACACAAGTCTCAGTTCTCACAGCTTTGGGCAATGGCGGTGCTCTCGTAAACTGAGTCATAATCACTGGAGCCTTGCCTGGGGGAGGGAGTCACTTATTTGGTGTAGAGATTAGACATTATGCATGCTGATAACGTAGCTATTAAATGGCCCCTTGCACCTTTGTGCCTCAGATCAGATCATAAGATAATATTCACATGAGACTTTGCTATAGTACGGCACATGGGGCTGAGTTCAGATTGCATTTAAATAGGATTTTGCCCCCTCTCACCTTGATATCAACATCTTCTTACAAGCCACCAGAAGCCTATTAGCTCTGGTCCATGTCAACTACCCAAACCCACCCCCTCCACCTTTTCTAGCCTCAAACCACCCCTAGCTTCCACCTCCTCAAGAACAAAATGACCTTGTCCGTTTCTGCCCCATACACAGTAAAATCCTCAGTGTTAAAATATCCATTTGTAATTCAGAGAGAGTACAAATGGAACCAAATGGACCCATTGTATACTCTCTCAGAGTTAAATTAACACTTTTTATTTTACTGCGTAGGACCACTCGATTCATACCTTTTGCCTGGCCGTCTCACTCCCCATGACCTGTGCCATACAAGGTCATGGCACCCTTGCTCCTTTCAATCTCTTTAGAGGGGCCAGTTTGTGGGGCAGTTGTGTGATTTCGGCCCGAACACAGAAGGACCTCCAGACAACCTTGGAAGGCCTGTTCCAATCTCGGCAGCCAGCAGGCGATGCTTATCTTCAGTACGGCAGAGAGGAGAAGAGACCTCTCTAATTGTGTGAGCCCCATATTGTGATGGCAGACAAAGGGAAGTCTATTACGTTCATGATTTAAGGCACAGGTGAAGCAAATCAAAGACTCTGTGATGTTATGTGTCAAAAGCTGGCAGCTGGCTGTGCGTGCCATGTGTCTGTGTGTGTAGGCGGCGTGCGGTTGTGTACAGTATGTGCACGTGCGTGAGCGTGTGCGTATGTGTGTGTACGTGTACGTGTACGTGTGTGTGTGTGTGTGTGTGTGTGTGTGTGTGTGTGTGTGTGTGTGTGTGTGTGTGTGTGTGTGTGTGTGTGTGTGTGTGTGTGTGTGGGAGTTCAAACATGCGTCTACACATACCAGTCGCACACATCTGTTAGACACCACTTTTTTTCATCTAAAGCACAAACATTGGTTTTGCAGCTAATGAGGAAACAGGCATACCCTGTCTCTCGTCTCTCTTCTCTCTCTCTCTCTCTCTCTCTCTCTCTCTCTCTCTCTCTCTCTCTCTCTCTCTCTCTCTCTCTCTCTCATAAGACATACACAGTTTGAAATGTGCCCTACTTTTGATTGTTGAACTTGGTTTATAGTGTAAAGGATTTTGCGAGACTAAAAACATTGAACCAACACAGAAAATCCATCCCAGCGTACCTGGACCTGTCTTCAAAACAACCTGTGTGCTCGGACCACGGGGACGTTCTGGAGGGGCTTGCCGGGGAGGAAACGGCTGTGATCTTTGCGGCGGGTTTTGGTTGGACGCCGGTATGGATTGTGTATGCACTTAAAAAGCCTCTGTGAAACTCAAACCTGTACAAACCGCTCAGGAAAATAAACATTGCGCCCATTCCAAATAAATGTCATGTTGAAAGTGAAACGTTTGAGCCGACCATTTTGGCTTGGGCTATCACCTAGAGAAAAATGGAATACATTTTATAAATAGAGTTTTCGTGGAAAGGGGGGGAAACTCTGGGGATTCTCACTTTGAGGGTGGTGCATGGAGATCAAAGGGCGTGTCCCGCCTGTTTGCTAGGGCAGGGTCCCAACAGCCACAAAGCCCTTGGCCGGGGTCTGCCTCCCAGCTCCACGGGACACCTGGAGGACATGGAGACCAGTGTTGCGCTACGAGAAGTCTGCAGCGCTGCTTTCAACACCCCTCCAGCTCGCCTCAGACGGCAGGGACGAGGCCTGAAAAACATTAGGTCACACAGTAAAATCTAGAGTGCTCGTTGCACTCTGAAACCGTGCAAATGTAACCAGCTGCAGTGGCGTCAGTTCAGAAAAGGCAAAGGTATGGCAACATGTCTGGTGTCTTGCACGCGCGCCTTCGCGCGCATGCGAGACACCAGTCATGTTGCCATACCTTAGCAACAGGCATGATACATTTATTTTTTACCCCGTTTCTACGGTTTCTTGGGCTGGATATGGCAGCCTGGAACAGTTGTTCAAGTGCAGCTAAACTTGGCCCCTGGGAATATACCATTTTGTCAAGATGGGGAGAATACAAGTGTGGAGAATATAATTATAATACCTTGTTAAAGTGACCATTTTGTTACATTTTGCATTTGTAGTTAAATTTTACTGTAATTTAACAACAGCACAGATAGACAAAGAGACATTCATGGATTTATATTTAAAAGTAACTTTTATTTTCCCCCTTGGACCCAGGGTATGGCAGCTGCATACCCCTGCCATACCCAATTGACGCCCCTGACCAGCTGTACCCTTAGTCTGTACGTTTGTACAGACTAAAGATTTACCAATTGAAATAAAAAAAAACATTGAATAACACTGAGGATTTTACTGTGTATAGGCTGACAGATTAAAGTCACACTCACTCACACCGGAATTACGCGGAAACACAAACACACGCGCATGCACGTACTTAGACTGACATAAATACGCCGGCAAGCACACAAAGGCTTATACAAAGGCGCGCGCACACAAACCCACTCTCAGTCATCACGTTGATTAGTGCTAATTGCCATTTAGCTGGGGTAATTATTGCTCTTTTCCGATGGAGCCCCGCTGAAGTGGGGCTAAGAGGGTTAATACGTTTTTCATTTAGCGCTTGTTATTTAAGCAGCAACTTTTCCTATTCTGATCGGTGTTTATCGGCGATATATATTCAGGTCGGTGTGGATGCCCCAGATAGTTTTATTTTTTTTTGTTACTCATTTGGGTTTTAATTGCTTGCCTCCACCTGTAGAGAGAGGAGTGGAGAGGTTTCCCCCGCGCTGCTGACGAACACAGCAGGCTTTGAGATGTCAGCCGCTCGCTTTAACGGGCCAATGACAGCTTCCTCCTGTCACAACTGTGACTTCCTGTACAAACATAACCTCATTAAAATTGCCACCCTGGTCTGTGGGCGGGCCTCCTGGTCCTCCCCTCCAATTAAGCGCAGTCAGGGCTGTCGCCGGCGACGACTCCCACTTTGAGTTAAAATCCGAGCGCTCTAGGGGCTAACGCCATGTGTCAAAACATAATTATGATCTCACCCATACCTCTGTCCAAAAGAGGAGCGAGAGAAGAGGGGGGAGGAGGAGGAGAGAGAGATAGAGGCACACAGAGAGAGAGAGAGAGAGAGAGAGAGAGAGAGAGAGAGAGAGAGAGAGAGAGAGGGGGGAGGAAGAGAGAGAGCGAGGGGGAGAGGAAGAAAAGAGAGCAGTCTTGGGGTCGGCGAATGGAGGCAGTGGAGGGAATAATGAACTGAGAGGGATAATGAGAATATTTGACCGCCCCCACCCACCCTCCCGCCCCCACATAACACACCTCTGCCGCGTGTCCTCCAAATGAAGTGTAATGTTTATTGGGCGTACATCTGGACGGGGGCAAGGGCATGTTCTTCACATGTCTGTTGACGCCGGGCTCCTGGAGTTCCTCCTCCTATCAGCGGGGCCCGGGGATCAGGGGCCAGGGGAGTCACAGCCTGCGCGTGTAAAAGATTTCTGGAGATGACAGAGGGCTGATCTCCTCTAGCCCGAACCCCCGCCGACCCCTTCACCTTTTCTCATGCGCAAACCGACACACATGCAGGGGGTGCAGGGGGTGTCGCACCAAATTCTGGGCCCTGGGTATACTTTAACTATTGAAAAATCGCAGATGTACAAGCTCGAGCTTGTAGATCTGCCATTTTTGCTAAAAATAAGCTCTGTTCTCAATAGAAATTTGAAAAGCAAAAGAGGGAAAGAAACTGGTGGAAAAGAATGGCAAAAATAGCAGATCTAAAAACTCGCGGCGAGTGAGCTTGTATATCTGCTATTTTTCAATAGCTAAAGTATAACATAATTCCAGGCCCCTCCACCTTGGGCCCTAGTAACTTAGTCCCACTTTTCCCACCCCTCGTGACTCCCCTGCACACACGCACATATAAATGCAATGCAATCAACACTCCCAATCGACTCCCCCCTTCAATCTCAGGTATCAGATATATTATGTTCCACGCTCCTGGCTCCTCCCAGGTTAGAAGAGTTGCCCTCTTGTCATCCTGAGAGAGACAGGGATGGGAGATGGAGAAAGAGAGAGAGGGGGGTCACAGGATGACTCTGACACTGAAGCCCACCCTCTGTCTGTAGCACACAGTGCCCCAGCAAGGCCGCAGCGACCCCACCAGCGAGCACAGCAGGGAGGCAACATGCTGCAAGCTGTGCCTGCTATACCTCCGCCTGCCACTCAGCCCGGGTTGATAGCTGACGGAAACAAATGGACTTCTGCCTGCCCCTCCACAACACACATGCACGCACGCACGCACGCACGCACGCACACACACACACACATGCACGCACGGACACTGTCAATGACTCCTCCATCAAGTCAAACCCCAATTCAGCAGAAAAACAACAAAATAACAAAATATTCACTGTGCACTGGGACTCAAGCATTTGTCACATTTCTGAGTTCAGTTGTCAACCAGGACTTTAGTGTGTACTCCAGAGTCTTCAAGGATAACGATTTTGTCTTTCACCTTGGGGTTGTCTTCGTTTAATTTCCACCCCCCCCAACCCCCTCCCCATGTCTAAAGCATTTGTATTTTGCCACACGATGGTGCCCAAAAAAGAATAGCAGATCTGCAATCGTATGAGCTTGTAGATCTCCCATTGACAGCGCACAGGACGCCATCATACCACTTATATGGAGTATGAAATAGGCATCAGTTGTGTCCTTTTCTCCCCTGCCCCTGCGTCTTGGGGGCGGGGCGGGGGCAGGAGACAGAAACAGACAGGTGTTGGGGTGTGTGATGTTTGACGTGTTCACACAGCATGCGTTCATCACGGATCGGAGACGTGTTTGACAGCAGCGACTCCCTGGCCATGATTACATTATCTCTGGGCACACAGCTGAAGGTCAGGGGAGAGAGAGCCCCGCGCGCAAGCAAAACCTAAGCTGCCTGTGATGCCGCACAACCGGTAATACCATAAATAAATCAATGAGCGGTATAGAGTGTAATATACCTTTGATGTGTTATGCTATATAACAAGTCATCTATCTGAGGGCCTTTGTTGAAGTTAAGCACGTAAACGCTTCTAGACTCGATAAATTGCACCTGCATGTGGCTCTGTACTTGGACCACTTTTTCCTGTCTACGCCAAATCTCTTCACCCAAACATAGGGCTGCTAATAAGGCTCAAGTGGTTAAAATGCAGAAGTAGTTGAGGGTGATGGATTGATTGTCTGAGATAGTTCACTGCATCTATGGATGTGGCAGAATTATAAGGAGTAAGAAGTATGAGTGGACTGCTCTGTTTCCACTCTCTCAGGCCTGCTTTTCAGGCATTGTTGTGATTATTTTCTTCTTCCTTTGTTCATATCCTTCTCCCACCTCACTCATCTTGAATGGAAGGGGCTTCACACTACTGACACATTGTTATACATTCTTTGACCTTGAAGTTATGTCACCGTATCAATATGAAGGAAATACTAGCAGAACTAGAATAGGGCCCCTGGGGGACCCAGTCAACTAATTGCAGTATGTGTTTATACTGATCATGATACTGACCACAGCATGATACTGATACTGACCACAACATGATACTGACCATGATACTGACACTGACCACAACATGACACTGACCATGGCATGGTGATAGTGGTTAAGAGTAGTTAAGAGTGTACAAATGTATACATTAATACAGATTTTGCTGGGTGCAGATGGAGGCAGGAGACCATTCAAAATCTGTTCATGGAAATTTGATTCACATAACCAAACGCAATGAAACAATAGTTTCCTCTCTTGTTTATTTTCAGATGTTCTACTTCATCTCCCCCCCCCCACACACACACACACACACCCCTCCTCTCTGTTGAAATTGGGTATGTTTACTTTCTTTTTATTTCACCATCAACAAACTTACAAGGCAAAAAAGAAAAAAGAAACGTGCATAGCTGAATGGAGATGTCAGTTACAGTAGCGGCAGAGCCATAATGTGGCATTCCCCCTGGGGTGGCAGTGTGACTGTAGGGGGGAGGGGGGTTTATGGTGCTATGGGAGGGGGGCCGGGATGGGGGAAGGGGGGCACAGGGATAAATGGGCCCAGTGTTTGTAATGGAGAGGAGTGTGGCTGGCAGCCAGGGCCTTGTCCTGGAGAGGAACACTGCACTGCCTGCCAACTGGGGCTGCCATGCAGTGAATGGCACGGGGACTCCTCTCACTCTCTCTCTCTCACTCTCTCTCTCTCTCTCTCTCTCTCTCTCTCTCTCTCTCTCTCTCTCTCTCTCTCTCTCTCTCTCTCTCTCTCTCTGCCTCTCTGTCTATCTCACTCGGGATATCTCTCTCCTCATTTTCTCACCTTCTCTCTCCTCTTTCTCTATCACACTCAATCTCACTCCTCTCTCTCTCTGAGCTTATTTTTGCGTGTGTGTGTGCGTGAGAGAGAGAGAGAGAGAGAGAGATAGAGAGAGAGAGAGAATCAGTGTGTGTGCGACTGTGCGTGCGTGCGTGCGTGTGTTTGCTTGCCCCGGCGTTTAGAGGGAGAGTGATTAAGGGAGAGTCCCCTGGAGCATGCATGCCACCCGGCCCTCCTCTCTCATGTAGGCTGACAAAGGGACAACATTTCCAGCGTGTGCAGCGAGGTCGCCATGGAGATCTCCTGGTCCGCAGACACACACTGAGAGAGAGAGAGAGAGAGAGAGAGAGTCGCTGCATCTAAGCCGAGAGGCTCTGTGGTGGAGTAGGGCCTTAATCAATCAACTTTAACTCCTTGTTTTCTGAAATAATCAAGCCAATTGGATCTTCGCAATGCACGCACACGCGCACACGCACGTATGTAACCACACACACACGCACACACACGCACACACACACACACAAACACACTAATTGCTGTAAGTGAGTGAGTGTTTGGAGCGGGTGGACAGGTCTGGCTGAGTGGACGGTTTCACGCGTTCATGCACTGCTGCTCCTGCAGCATAATGAGGTGTGACGCATCAGACTGAGTGGCTAATGGAGTGTGAAGTCATTAGAACACTGCCTGTATCCCTCTCTCTCTCTCTCTCTCTCTCTCTCTCTCTCTGTCTCTATCTCTCTATCCGAACCTATCTCATTTGTTTTCGCTATCGTCACCCTCGTCCCTCTCCTCCCCCTTTCAGGCGTTCACCTCTCGCGCTCAATTCTTCTGGATTCTTTCTTTCCACACTGTGACAGTCTGTGATTTGTCTCTCATTTCATCATCCACGACATCAACATACCCAGTTCCTTTCGCTGCTCGGTCTGACTGAGTCACCCACTCACTCACTCACTTCCTCTCACTCCTCCCACTCTCACTTCCTCTCACTCTCACTCCTCTCACTCACTCACTTGCTCGCTCATTCACTCACTTGCTCACTCACTCACTCACTCACTCACTCACTCACTCACATCACATCAAACGTTATTATTTTATGTCTCCCTTACAATATTCCAGTGATGCCCCAGCCCCTCCTCTCTCTCTCTCTCTGTGCTCTAAGTAAGCAATGTGTCTGGGTGCTCTGTTATGCTGGGTGGTCCAAACCAAATAATAAACAGTGTTTGGATTGCACCTCAGCTGTACAATCAACGGTGCAAGAATGGATGTAAAATGTTTTACAGTACCGGGATTGACGTAAACTAGTTATGTTGAATAAAACATTAGTGCGGTGTGGTGACAAATACACACGCACGCACGCACGCATGCACACACACACATGCACACATGCGTGCACGCGCGCACACAGAGGCACGCATCCAGCTGCTCCTTGCGGCTCAGACATGGTTGTAAACACTTGTAAGAATAGAGAACGCACTGAAGGTATGTGTTGTGAAACTAAATCTCTTTGTCCTGCTGTCTGCTGCCTCTGATCATTGGCTGTCTTTCCAGCCATGTGGTCATCACAATGTGACCTCTGACCCATACAGTACAACACAAAAAGAAAAACCCTAAACAACTGTACCAACATGTGCTGCAATATTTCAACAGGTGATTGAGATACTGTCACGACATTTCACTGTGACTTTTCCACACTACTGTGACGTTCTAATCCAAGTAACTCATTATTCATCTGTGTAACGACATAGGCCACATCAGAGTTGTTAAAGGAGTAATTCCCCCCAAAATGCATTTTTGTTTTTATTGATTACTCTGGATGCCATTGAGACTTGAGTTCAATAATATTTTTTGTAGGCTATTTGTCGCATTCACAAATTGTCATGTGAAGCTTGACCAATCCTCAATCCTGGACGCACGGGACACACAAAGCCACTCCTTGGAAGCGGCTTTCACCGCTTCAAAAATAGAAATTGACCCCCATTGATTCCGGATCGGGACTCAAATGCAATTGGGTCCCCAACCACAATCAGTGTAATCTAATTTTTGTCAGAATGCAGCAAAAAAACTACGAATATTATTGAACTCAAGTCTCCATGGTAATCAATAGGAAAAAAGTCATTTTGGGGTTGAACTACTCCTTTAATACTGCAAATCCTGTTTAGGTGAACATCTTGCATTTCAGACAGACACATGCAGTACAGGTTCTGTAGCCTACTGTGATCTGACTCTAGGCCATCATGACCTGATGAGGTTCACCGGGGAGATTCACAGAGAGTGAATGTGCAACACGGTCATTGGGACATACAGAGGAATTAACCTCGAAGTGACATAAAGTATTATACGCTGTCCAGAAGACACTGTTGTTTGGACCCTTTGTTTCCCCTTTTGTTTTGTTGGAGTCAATGCCTGCGTGGCAACCTGAGCTGTCATAAAAGAGGAACGACACCACCGACGGCAATGGCATCTGCAAGCGAGTGCTGTTCAGGCCTGAGTGACCAGACAGCAGGACACCTATCCCAGAGGAGGAGTGCCAAACCAGGGTGGACGCGACGTCCACAGAACCATGTCACCACGTAATCTAATGATTGCATATTTCAACCAAGTATGTGTAGATAGAACCCTATATCTGATAACTACAGTAAATGAGCTCTGACTATGCTCACCGCGCTGAATCAAATAGCCAAAAAGTCTAGACAACGAGTGAGCATATAATTAATATCATACGGACTGGGATAAGTCAGCCGTGACACTAATAAAACTTCAGTGAAGTAATAAAAAATAAAATATTTTTTACATACCATAGAATGCATAGATTATCAACTACAGTACAAATGTCATACTCTTCATGACTTTCATTTTCATTCACCAGGCATTTCTTTCCTGCTTCATTTGTTTAAGGCCGGAGGTGGTTTTCATGCATTCTCGCAGCGTTGTCAGCTGTGATTGGTGTACTTTTGAGAGGACAGACATGCGTGTAGACGGACACGGCTTGACCAGTTTACATATATTCAAATATTGTCAGAAAGTGGGAAAACACACACTTTTTTCTGATAATGTCCTTTGTTTATTTGGGGCATTTATTTAATGCTTCAACTCAGACAGGTCAGTGTAGAGAGACAGGAAACCAAGGGCAGAGAGAGGAGAGACGTACAGTACGTTGCGAGAGAAGACAGGGGTTGAATTCAAACCCGGGTCCTCTCGCTCACACGGAGCATGTGGCCTGTGCACTGAAGAACCAACAGGCACCCGACACACACACACACACACACACACACACACACACTTTGAATAAACTTTGCATCTGAAGTTGATCAAAAGAGAAAGCGGAAGAAGCAAGAGGAGGAAACGTAAACGTGACAGTAGGCGAGAGTGTCTCAGAAGTTGACTGTGTTTCTCACATCTGTGGTCCTGCAGCTCTCTCTCTCTCTCACTCTCTCTCTCTCTCTCTCTCTCTCTCTGGTCCTGCAACATGCTCCTTCTTTAACGCACGATTCTAAAAACATCTTATAAATCCTGACCTAAGTTTTCTGAAAAACTTCAAATATTTATTCAAAAATTGCAATTCAATTCGCTGAAAATCCTCTCCCTGTCAAGCATACAGTAACTATGTGAAGTATGTGTGGTATGTGCGTGTACTGTACATGTGCGTGTGTGTGTGTGCATGCAAGAGCGCACCTGCAGCTGCAGTAGCCTACCTACCCCCTGTGTAATTTCATTAACCTTTATACAGCTCAGTGTGCATCATGTACAGATCCTCCCAACGGACTCGAAACACCAAGTCCTCCCACACATCTGCTGGGGTTTACACACACACACACACACACACACACACACACACACACACACACACACACACACACACACACACACACACACACACACACACACACACACACAGTAAACGTTTACCTGCTGCTCCTTCTGCCTCTCTCTCTCTCTCTCTCTCTCGCTCTCGCTCTCGCTCTCGCCCTCCTCACTCCCACATACAGTATCTCCCTTTGTGCAAGCAACTACTTACAGTATGTGGTGAGCACAGATTTCAAGGAATTACTAGAAAGGTGGGATGAGAGGAGGGACTTCGCCTGACAACAGGAACAATGCATACAAATTTGTGTCATGGTGGTACATTTTCTTTTGCCCTTATTCAAAGTGCACTCCCTAAAAACAAAGCTGGATGTGTGTCTGCAAGAAGCCTGATTTGGTGTGAGTGTGTGAGCGTGCGTGTGTTTGCACAATGTGCATGCACAAGCACAAGCCATGCACCTTCTACTTTACACACTTGCCCACATGAGCCTACTGGTGTGAGGTGCGAGCAGTGGTGGAAAAAGTACTCACATAATGTCTTATAAACATCTTATTAACTGTTAATAAATGTGTGTTAACAGGACCTTAGTTTAAAGTGCTACCCAAAAGGATTGTTATCAAAATGTACTTAAAGTACCAAAAGTAAAAGTACTCATTAAAACACTTTGACAGCCCCCCCAGAAACCCCTGAACAGAGGTTCTGCCGAACGAATCTGCAAATTATTTATAAACATGTTTAAAAAAAACAAAGCCCACATGATAACAACACGTAATGGAGTGCTCGGTACAGCGTGTATATTCATCCTGCAGAGGTCGACGTTCTTACTTTGAGGACGCGGCAGGGAGATCTCCTCCATTCGTTTCCGTGCGGCGAAGCAGGGAAAAGAGCGATAGGGAAGCGGCGCCCGAGCGTGATTGAGTCCGCGATCCACGAACAGAAACCTAGACGCTTGTAATCCAGCCATGTTGGTTGTGCTTCTTGTTGATTTTCTACTCCGTGGAGTGAAGGAGGGGCTCCTGAGCCAACCATGCAGCTAGAATGTAAGCGAACGGCGCGGCCTGCTGGAAACTACGAGGATTACACCCACTACCAGAATGGAAGGGGGAAAAAGTTTTAACCCTTTCAGATGGATCCAAGAAGACACAGAGAACAACGGCCGATCGTTTTTTTTTTTTTGATAATTATCATTTATATCAAAAGTCCGGGAAAGTACGAGCGGCGCAGTGGGTGGTCCGGACAAGTACGGGCAAGTACGGCCCGGCTTAGAAAGTGTTAATTACCATTTCAAGTTTTCAAATGTATAAAAATAATTTGAAAATAGCTGATCTACAAGCTCACAATGGGTCGCATTGCCAAGCATTGTGAGCTTGTAGATCGGCTATCTTCAAATGGTCAAAATGTATATACTGTAAGTGGTTAATGTATATGTTGTGATAATAATCAAAATCTACAAAGTAACTAGCGACTACATTTTTAAATAAATGTAGTTTCGTAAAAGTGCAATATTTAGATCCGAGATTGGAAATTGTAAATACTCAAGTAAAGTACAAATACCTCAACATTGTACTTAAAGTACAGTACTTCACCAAAGGAGTAGTTCACCACTTTTCAACCTGTCTTCATATAATAGGTCCTCACTAATGTTCATGATAAAATATCAAAAAAAATTCTACTCAGTCCAAGTCTCCTAGGAGAGCTGTGGGAAGTTCAGAATCCATCGTCTTGTGACATCATCATTTTCCCCAAAAAAAAATTAATCAATATTTTTGAAAAAAATATTTAGATTTTTATTATCACGAGAACAATGGCTTCCACTTTAAAATTGCAACTTTTCAGGAATAGAAAGCCTGCAGTTTCTATAAGCTGGATTGGCAATCGATGATGTCACAAGACGATGGGTTTCTGACCTGCCCACAGCCCTCCTCTAAAAAAAGAAAAAAAAGAAAAAAAAAAAAAACACAATTTTTGAGTGAGGACCAATTATATGAACATAGGTTGAAAAGTGGTGGAGTGCCCCTTTAAGTAAATGGACCTAGTTACTTTACACCAGTGGGTGTGAGAGAAAGAGAGGGAGAGAAGTCTGGGAACACGGTGAAACACCATATTCCCTTGACACAGACACACACTGCATGCCCCGGCCAAGGCACTGATCCAGGTCCACTTTCACATTCTATCATATAACAGTGAGGTCAGGGACTGAGATAGGAGAATCTGATCCCACGCCAGCCCATGGCGATAGCCTCCCACTGGAGCACATGTCCTCCCCACAGAGAGATGGAGATAACACTGACAGGCTGCATGGGCGCTGCAGGGGGGCAGCTGACACTTTAATGTTGCAAGGCGTTCTTAAAGATCTCCCTTTTATGTCCCAGCAGCCCCGACACACAGAGGTTATAACGCATGGTCGCTGTCGGGCAGAAACCTTGTATCTCGTATTTCATATATTTATTTTTTTCTTTTATCTTTAAAGAATGCCCTATTTATACTTTGTTCTGTTGCATGACAGTTTTGCGCAAATATAGCAATAATAGACAATCTACAAGCTCACAATCGCGAAGTGACCTAGTGAGTGTGTAGATTGGCTATTTAATGGCCTATATTGACATGCTGTCACGTCCGCACCTCGGACCTGGGACATTGACTGTCCACTTTGTGTTTTGGACTTTATTGTTACGTCTCTGACGACTGTGTGTAATATGTTTGGTTGTTATGTTGGTACAGTATGTCACTCAGTATGTTCTGTTCTTATCTGTCTGGTTTTTTGTTACTGTTTTGCCTTAGTGTTCTGTATCTTATTTTGTAGTAGTATTCTGTGTCTTCCTGTCATCCCCTGTAGTTCTGTTTACCTGCCTTGTCTCACCTCCCCCCGATTAGTCATGTTCTCCACCTGTATCCTGTTTGTCCCTCAGCCTATCCTAGTGTTGATTGTCTTTGAGTTCACCTGTGTGTTGTTACCCCCTGTCTATTTAAGTCCTGTGTCTGCATTGTTTCCCTGTTGGTCCGTAGACCTATGTCGAGTGAGTTCCTGTTATCTGCTATGTGCTTTAAGTTCTGTTATTCCGTCTACTTAGTTAATAAACACTTTGAATTGAACATTCCTGCCTTCCAGTCTGCTTTTGGGTCCTGCCCGGTACTCATTCCTGACACATGCAGATACTAGGGACTCTAGTTTGAAAGTGGTGAAGTCTTATTAACAAGAACTACATTCGATCCATCAGTTTTTTTTTTCATTTTGTGAAACATAACAGTTACGCATAAGTTGTATGCCCAACAGTGAAGAGACTTTGACATGGGATCACATTAACCATCATCTCCTCTGAGTTGATCAACAGTTTAGGGCCATCAAGAAAATTCCCATTGAAAAATCGATCCAATGTGGACTTCATGTGACCAGCGTTAGTTTATGCAGGACACAAGAGTCTAGCCCCGCACAGCTGTAGTCAGCTGTCAGTCAGCTCTTTTCCTATTCGTCATTCACATATCTGCTGGTCATTACGTCACACTGTCATACTCCAATCAAAGCTCTCGTTCAGTAGGGAAGGCTCCTTTAAAAACGGCTCGCTTTCTCTACCTATGCTTGGTTATCCAAAGCCTCGGATACGCGCTGCTAGCTGCCTCCTCCACCCCAGCCTCCACCTTGGATCAGTCTGGCAAAGCTCAAATACTTGTGATTACGCCTGTTGATTTAAGTTATGTGTCAATGTATTGCTATTGT
>NC_137816.1:14799400-14884400 GCF_963921795.1 Nannobrachium achirus | reverse complement strand
ACAGCTTGGTGGGTCTTCATATAATACTCGTAGAGTTCCAAAGTCAACGTCAAAACTATATGCCGCAAGGTTATGAAGACATTTTCCCATTCAAAAATTCAAATGACTTTAAATATAAGTAAGTAAGTAAGTAAATAAAATGATTCCAGACATTTTACTCAAATGGTTAACAAGCATAAATTGATGTTGTTAAAGTAGCTGAAAATACAAGCCTTCCTTCAAATCACAAACTGTAAAACATAAACGATAGAGAACCCTCTTCTCTGAATGCCCAGACAACATTTTTGAATACTAGAATAAAATAAAAAAATAAAAAAACAATCAGTGGATTTTTTTAATGGGAAAATGTCTTTGATCCAGGGGGCGTGGTTTTGACACCAGACCCCGGCACTCCATGGAGCACATTTAATTTGCAGCCCTCTCAGGAGAGATCTGACTGTAATTAGATCAATACTCACATTTGACTATTTAGCTTTTAATATGAAAAGATTAGAGGTGCCCCAACAGGATTAGATGTTCATTTGAGAGGCGCCCGCGTGTGGCCACTATACCCTTGAAAGGATTAAGGAAACTAATTAAGCAGAATTTGCATCTGGAGCTAATTGGGTGTACACATTTAGAGAGGCGGAGAGATCGGGAGGTTCAAGGGTTTTACTTGCAATCAGATTTATCCCTCTCTGCTACCTTTCAGATGGTGCAGAATTGGGACCATTTGCATACTGTGATCCTAAATAGGTAAAAGCTATAGCTTAATAGCAGCCATCAAGTGCAGACAGAGGACACAGACAGGTCTGAGTCTGAGCATATAGACAGTGGAGGAAGAAGTACTCTTTTTAGTAAAAGTAAAAGTAGCAGTACAGTAAGTAAAAGGCCTGTATTTGAAATATACTTCAAGTGAAAATAAAAGTATAGTGAATTTTCAATTATCTCTACAATATCTCAACAGCTTTCAGGCGCAATACAAGTCCACCTCAAAATTGTACTTAAGTACAGTACCTGAATAAATGTACCTATAGTTACTTTCCACCACTGTCTGACAATGCGAGTAGAGAAATGTGGTGCAAAAGAGAGGTAAGAACTGGGACCATACACAGTAAAATCCTGTGTTAACTTAACTCAGAAAGTGTAAATGGACCCATAAGGGTGTCAAATGAATACACTGTATTCCAATGTGTATTAAACCGACAGTTACTGAATTACTGTGCAGGTTGTCTCTCTTGTGTATTATTACCTGACATGTACAGTATAGGCTTGGTGCTGTTGCTGTTCCACATCTGGCAAGGATTTTGGCCCTTGGGGCCTGGCATACCCAAAACTCTACTCATAGTGAACAAAGTACCTCCGGCAAGGACTGTGGAAGTATAGTCATTAGGTGCATATAGCACTATAAATGCTAGAGGCTAGTGTCAGTGGGCGGAGTGCGACAGAGTGCAAGCAGACTGTGGGCATGAGAATAAGTATACAGAGAATAATAATAATATGGAGCTGGAGAGGACTCCGTTTGGAGCTGACCCCTGTAGAAAGTGTGTGGTCATCTGTAAACCGCCACTGCTGCGGAGCAGGTGTGCGGCCATATGCACACAGATGCAGCAGCGCGGTCTTCGAGGGACGCGGACGGGAAACCAGGGGCCTCATTAAACTGATGCTGAACCCGGCAAGTGGCAGCACTCAATAGGTAGCAGCGCTGGGGGACAGTTTTCCTCAAGAGGCATGTTGTGTCCGTGCCAAACAGGTGGTGATTACCGTGGCGCCACAATACACATAATATTAAACAGTCAACAGCTTTCAGACGCAATTTAATATTCACACAACTGCTACTTTTGCTCCGCACTCTACTCCCCCGTCTCTGTTACCTTAGCCACTCGTTCTCTGAGCTCTAACTACCCGCAGACCCGCAGCAATAGTCAATGTCTCACTCTCGCAGTGCCATTAGGCCAATGGTCCCCCATTCTATTACATGTCATTCTGGTGACACTCACGGTCATAACGGGCGTGAGTGAAATTCACCTGCCGTGGCGGTGTAACTGTGGCCCATATGTCAGTGGGACGGTCTATGGCCTAACCACTGCGTCGGGGTCAATCTCTCAACCCCTAATGGCCCTCCTCGGGTCATGTGACTGCCAAGTGCTACGGAGCGCTCGTTATGGCAGATAGGCCCAGGAAATGATTATCAGGAGGTCAATTTATGCAAGGGAGAGGCGAGATGACAGAGTGAGGGGTCAGAGCGCGTCCATATCTCTGGGCATTAAAGATTGACATGCGGAATCTGAGCGAGGCACACGCCACCGCGTTCCTCTCTCTTCGGCACACGCGCGCACTACCCCATTTAAATATCTGACAGACGATGAAAGTGCAGCCATTAAAATGTCCGCCGAGCGTTTCAGGAATGAAATGGGGGAGATAAAAGAATTCCCCTGGGTAATCAACGGGGCTATGAATTAGCCCTGGGTTTAAGATGGGGGGGGGGCGAAGGAGGGGCCATCCGTTTAACGTGTTTGCCGTTCGTTCCCTCTGAAAACATCAGTCAAGGGAGGAAGCTGTAAGCAACTTTATGTCCTCCATCTTATGCTCGAGGAGCGCGGCTGGGAAAATGGCTTGTAACGCACCTATAAACTAACCGGTGTGTTTTAAAATATCACCGCTCTCTGCTTTGGCATGACATGACCACTGTCAGACGTTCTGGAATGTAATGGCTATAGAGAGCACACGGGTGAGCTAGGTCACAGTTCTTCAAAGTGGGGGCTGCGTGGACCACCAAGAGGATGCCAGGGAGGCCAAAAAGGAAAGGAGAAAAAAGCTTTTTGAACATTTTCACTCTACATCTAAATGGTTAGGGAAATCAATGCATGTTTTTCAACACACACGTATGCAAGCACGGACGCACGCATTAAAATGTGTTTGTGTGTGTGCGTGTTTTACACAGTGCAAGGTAGAAAAAAGGAGCGGAAAGAGACTGTTTTCGGCACACAGGCCGGTGCGCGGGGATAGGATCCTATTTGCCTTTTTATTACCATGTGTACCAAGCTATCTTCATCCTTTTGAATCATCTCTTGAGTGTTCTTTATTTTACCCATACCCAGTTCAACTCAATTTGCATCTGCCTCAGCAAAAAAACAAAAACAAATCCACGCTCGATGTGTAAGGATATATAGGAACACCATAATGCTATTGAAGGATGTATTGAATAACTTCAGCTATTGCTCCATGACTTTTTCCTGGTCTGAACTGTAGTTTCACCTTAACAGTTACACTCCAGCACATTCATTTTGTCTGTTTAAGCTTATCCCAATAAAAGTGAGCTACTGTAATTCCAACAATATATTTCAAAAAGTCTCTTCTCCCATGTTCCCTTATTCATTTATACTCATACTCATACTTGTGAAGGTTTAGCTGCATTTACTGTTGTAAATTAGCATTGGCCTGTTGCCACTGACTCAAGGAGATCTCATTCTGCTTTGACATGTTCCTTCCTACAGTATATTGCTTTTTCCCATGAAGCTAAAGCTTCTTGATAAACATTTCATCTTCATCGTCATCCTCTCAAAGGAGCCTTGGAATGAATATCATGGAATAAGGGCATTGATGATATTGTAGTGCAACTAAGTCATTTGCAAGTACTTTTGTCTACAGTAACTGTTTAACATTATGGTAATGAGAGGGATGTTCTCTACCCTCAATATTACAGTCAGATCGTCCTTACATATTTGTCATTCTCTGTCTGTCTTTAACATCTCTCTTTGCGTCCTGTTCACATTCTCTCATTTCTGTCATTATGCAATTTCAATTTCAACAGTCACAGTCAGAACAAGATGGAGCTTACAATTCAGGGGAAAAACATGCCTTTCCCGAAGCTGTTAAAACATTTTATTTTGAACTTTAGCAATAGGGACAGTTCAGGCCATGGCCAAATGATTTTTATTATAGTAGTGGTAAAATGCTTCCTTAATGGGGCTTCTATCTTGGTATGATGAGACATGTATTGACTGAATGGGGCCTCTGCTAATAGCATAGAGGAAATGTGGAAATGACATCAGGGGAGAATGTCCCTGCTGGTTTTGTGGCAATAGAGCATAGACTTGTTATAATATGAATTTCTCTATTGTCATGAGTAGAGGGAGGAGACCCATAGAGGAGTGAACCATCTGACATGTGTCATTAGGAGGGTTTTTACACTACATATGAAAAGGCCTTATCATCTTTCTGTCGTAAAGCGTAGACAGAGCCACACTAGCATCATCAGATAAGATCGGCTGCAAAGTCTCCATTTAAGCTGGGGGAATGATATCATTCAAGCGACTGCATGAATCTACACATTGTGTCCTGTGCGTACTGTACAGTCACGGGCCCTTCATGAATGTTTTGCATGGACAGACTTGTGTGTATGGCTCAGCTACCCGAGGTAGTAAAACAAGATTTCTTCCTGCTGTTTGCTATGTAAGAGATTAAACTTTGACAGGGATAAACAGGAAAGCTGTTATTTAAATGTACTGGTGTTTGCAGTTGAGTCTGAATATAGCGCCTGGCTCTGGCTGCATTGGGAGGTCAACACAGGGCCATCCAGTATCTTCCCCATAGGCTGAGTTGTTTGTGTTGTCTGCTCCATTGTTATTCACCACAGACCTATACATCTGCTTTTAAGGGCTATGAAGAAGCAACACTCTCTACCATTATAAACAGAGATATAATTTAATTTACCAAAGTGAGGGGAAATGAATGGTATTCCACCTAGTAATTGCCAGAGATGCATGATAACCACCCAGTGGAAAATATAGGTCACTTATAAGCAACAGCCACTCGCGCCGTAGATTGCACTTTATATGTTTGCGGGGAAAATAAGCTTTTAAAAGGCCAATAAACATGTTAGTGATGCTTCGTTGAAGGTACTTAATGCCGTTCTTTCAGAACTACCATCCGTAATATCCAGGAAAAACTATCAACCCTGCGCGCCCGTATAGGGACATACACACACAGTCACGTGCGCGAGTGTGCGCGTGCCTGCCTGCGCGTGCGCCTGAGCATAATTAGAAGTAATTTCACACCACTGGCGGCCGTGGTGTAAAGTAACTAAGTACATTTACGTAAGTACTGAATACAAATTTGAATTATTTGAAAACGTACTAGTTACTAGTTACATTGTAGCTTTACATTATTATTACAAAACATACATTAACTACTTCAGCCCTATACATTTCAGCCATTTGAAAATAGCCAATCTACGAGTTTGTAGAGCTGCTATTTTCAAAATATTTATTTACACATTTGAAAACTTGAAATGGGACATTCTGCATAATGAGTAGTAGGTAGTTTTAATTTTTGTACATTAAGTACAAACAATTTTGATGCCAATACTTCTGCACTTTTATTTACCCGTAATTCCCGGACTATAAGCCGCGTCTTTTTTCCCATGTTTTGAACCCTGTGGCTTATACAGCGGTGCGGCTTATATAGAGATTTTTACAGCTAACGGCCACCAGGGGCGCTCTAGCAGGAAGCAGACAGGACACCTGCGGCTTATAATCAGGTGCGGCTTATCCACCTGTTTCCGCGGGAGTTTACTGGAGATTATTTGGACCTGTTTGCACCACACTTCCGGTTTAACAGCAGACATACAAGCTCACGTCGCGTCGCAGATGCAGCCTGTTGTGAGCTTGTAAATCACACTCGGCTGCGGCGCCGGAAGCTCGGTACAGGGCGTTGGAAACTCGTGGATATATGTAAACATTTGTTTTTTGTTCTAAATTTAGCTGGTGCGGCTTATATTCAGGTGTGGCTTATAGTCCAGCAATTACGGTAAGTACATTTTGAATTCCGGACACTTGTAACCATGTGTTGCATTGGTGATTCAATGTTTGGGGGTACGCGGTTTTAATGACGTCACACACACGTCGATTAACACCTACATTACAAGAGTTAACAGGTTCAGACAATGGTCAGAATGGTGTATTGATATGCATAGGCTCAACTCTTTGTTAAATCACCCTGCTGCAACACAAAACGTTGTCGAGGTGTGAGTTTGGATCGACGCATGCCTGTGCGCGTGAGAGGCGTCACACTGGTCAGAAAAGATACGGGACGGCGTCTACCCACGTGACCAGACCAATACAACACTGCTTGTAAAAGAGTATTTCTCATTTGCAGTATCGATACTTTACTTAAAGGAGTAGTTCACCCCCAAAATGACTTTTTTTCCTATTGACTACTAATGCCATGGAGTCTTGAGTTCAATTTTCGCATTCTAAGACAAAAAAATGATTATAGTAAATTGACCCCCATTGATTCCGGATGGGGACCCAAACGCACATCCGGAATCAATGGGGGTCAATTTATTGTAATGAAATTATTGTCTTAGGAATGTGACTAAAACAAAAACAAATATCATCGAACTCAAGTCTCCATGGTAATCAATAGGAAAAAAGGTCATTTTGGGGGTGAACTACTCCTTTAAGTATAACACGCGAGTACTTTTTCCACCGCTGGTGCGCGGCCAGCGCAGTAGCCGCGCGTCGCCGTGCAAGGCGGTGGCGGCAGTCAAGGTGTTAAAGCTGGGAGAGAGCTGGTCTCTGGGGTGGGCTGAAGTGATGCGGGCTGAGGAGGCTGGCGGAGGTGAAGGGGTTAGGAGAGGGGTGAGCGCAGCTACAAGGGCCTCTGTCCCAGGCCAGGCGGCGCGCTGCAGCCCCGTGCTGATAAGACTGTAATAGTCCTCCTTAGAGGGACCCAAGGCTTCGCTCCCCTTATTAGTCATTTATCACACCTGGCAGCCTCACTGAACCATAATTACTCTTCCCTTATCCCCCCGTACTGTCATGTCCAGGAGAGGGGGGGAAGGGGGAGGGAGAGGAGAGGGGATGTGGCGGCGGAGGGGGAGGGAGAGAAATAGCATGGAGAAAGTGTGTTCAGAGAGAGAGAGAGCGAAGGACAGTGGAGGGAAGGAGGAGAGGAGGAGGAGGAGGAAGAAAGTGTCAGTGGAGAAGAGGACAGGGGCGTCAATTGGGTATGGCAGGGGTATGCAGCTGTCATACCCTGGGTCCAGAGGGGAGAATAAAAGTTAGAAAATAGCCGATCTACATGCTCACAACGCCTCGCAGCGCGAGGCGTTGTGAGCATGTAGATCTGCTATTTTCACAATACAACTGTGTTATACAAAATGTAATGCCTACTTTTCCATGAGGACTCCTATCTTTGCCATACCCTAGCTTTTGCTGAACTGACACCACTGAGAGGAAGAAGCTGAGGAATAGAGCGTGTGCAGCGCCGATACATATTGTACAACACTGGATCATCAAACATGTTTTGTTTTAGTTTTTTTGTGATAATTATAGCAACAGGGAGAAAAAAAAAGCTTATCGAGGGTAGGAACCTGCTAACCTTAAGTTTTCTGTTATTTCATATACGCCCTGTGCATGTAAGGATGGAAAGGAATGCAATTTCACAAATACAGCCCACGCAAACAGACCGGTCTTTGTGCTGCAAATGAGATCCAGTTGCTCTGGCCGTGGCTCACTCACAGACTGTTTGACAAGACAGGGCTACACAGAGTCTGGTGACCTATTAACACACGCACGCACGCACGCGCGCACACACACACTTAGAAGTCAGAGGGATAGTACAGTTTGTGACCGGGGCGTAAAATCAAGAACGGCACCTCACAGTTCCCTAATGGCAGTCCTATAGCCTTGATCGTCCTGTGGTCAGAAGTTATTAAACTCTCCACACCCTCGGTCCGTGCGCAGATCTAAAGGTCTCCTGTAAATACCACGCCTGGCTGACGTTCTGTCAAATTTCACTCGGCCTGTTAGGGGCTGCTTGCCACACCAACCTCTCTCTCTCGTGGGAGTTCTCAGGCATTTTCTGTGTGATGGTTTTACTTCTTCGCCACGTGCCTGGCTGTCACGAAAGCACCCTCCCCGGCACTGTAAGTGGGTCCAGATGTGACCCACATGCTTCTAATCCCAAGTTGGGCTTTATCTATTACACCCCAAACTACCTTAACACTAACAGTCAGAAATGGGCCTCGCACAACTCCCATTGATGTTTCAGGGGCACAAATAATTCACCTTTTATAGCAAGATAAACATACATGAATGGATGTCTGACATCAATTTGCTCATGTGCGGATTCTTAATTTGCACTACTAAATCCTACATATGGCTTATGTTGTTTTTTCTATAAACATCTTTAATTTTACAGTAGGTTGTGCAATAGTGTTCATGCTCCACTCTTCAATAATTATTTCATAATTGTCCCCTCCAGATATTACAACTGTTTACAATTTTGAGCAGATTAAAATAACATACACATTTTCATTGCAGGGAAAAGATGAGAAATAAACAAAGAAGCAAAGCCAATTTTGAAAGGTTCTGAACAGGAAGAGTTCAGAAATTCAGGTGGCGCTATGACTATTATTCATATTGCCATGACTATAACTCAATATGGTGGCATGTATACTGTACAGTATATCTTCCGGTGACGACTCTTATCAAATGTGACATTTGGGACAGATTTGCCTTCCTAGGTATAGGTACTGTCACGGTGAGGTTTTCAGATTTTGAACACAGAGGTTCCTTGTCTGATTCCCATGCCTTCAATGGTAATATTCTTGAGAGGTTGTTGATGATTAAGTTCCTCTCTTGAAAAGCATGTTTAGTATGAACAGAAACCTACCCACAGTGTGAAGGCCTATGGTAAAAAGCGGATTTTGCTTAACTGCAGCCTCTGCAGAGCTGGCAAGTTCAAGTTCTACGGCATCCCTTATGGACCACAACATCAAAGGATGGGGTTGGAGTGTCTCCCCAATTTATAGAGAGAGGTCAAGTTGGGGGGTTGTGGGACAGAATAACCTCACACAACTGAATTGAAGACCTTGTGGACATTTCCAAAACATTTGAACCCACCACCTTAATATCACTGTGTGAACACATACCGGTATATTATTTAATTCCTCCTTCCAGGAGTTAGCTCTCAAATTGACATGTACATTTTGTTACTTTACACCATTGGATAACTTCCAAACTAAAACTCCTGTCTGCTGGAATTAACTAAAACATAATTTCAACAATAAAGTCCTCATTGTCTTATAATGGAATTCAGTAATCAATTTAAGTAATACAATACATTTTTGACAGGCTAAATACATGCATTTTGGGGTCTTGCTTTGGCAATGTAAAGTTTGTTTCATGCCAATAAAGCTTCTTTGCATTGAAGATTGCTCTCGACTTCCCCATGTGGCAGAGTCAGGTCATTGCATGTTATATTTTCATCTAAAAACCTGAATATCTCAGAAGTAGAATTTATGCATGGCATCATTCTATAAGCCATATCTTCAAAACTGTTGGGTCAATCTCCACAACCAATATATCATTGTGTAGCTATGATTCCCAGCTTTCAAATGAAATGAAAAAATCAATGACTAGCCGCCAGCCGCGCTGGGACACAATTGTTTGTCAAACAACCAGGGAACCATGTCAGATTCTCCACTGGAGGTCACCTGACCTCTTATAATTAATCTGAACAACGTTGTATGACGGTGTCATACGAAAACAACCACATTGTGAGCTTCTAGATCGGATACTTTAGGTTTCATGTATAGGGGTCATAAAATATAAATATGGCTGGAGGTTTATAAACACCATCTGCACTGAACAAAAGTATTCTCTGGCCAGGTACAATCAGTCAATAGTGCCAATCACAACAAGTTGTTTGAAACACTTTGCGTAAGAGCAGGTCAAGACCATACTCTACTGAGCGCCAGCAAATTCCCCATGAGCAAGTGCTTGCAGACGGTGGCAAGGAAAAGCATTAACAGGAAGGCACCTTGAACCATCTGTCTTGACCGGTTGGACTGAGTGAGATGGAGAGAGAGAGAAAAAAAAAGTAAAGTTTAACACCTACGGTATAGGTCACAGCATCACCGGAATTGCGCTTCCGCTTTCTGAGAAGCTGGCATATGGTTCTCTGCATTGTCGATGGTGATTGCTGCAACAGGAGCCAGAGCCAGCAAACAGTGGTGTGAGGTTTGTGGCGAGACAAAGCAGCAGCCAATCGGAAGCTCACTGCGGTCTGAAGGTGTGAACTAGGCACACACGCAAGGGTGACAGGGATGTTTCAAACATTTTGGACACACTCACTAGCGCTGTTGGTTGTGAACCAGCCGTTAAGCCGAGGCTGTCTGCCTCCTGGACCACGAGAGAATGAAGGTTCCACGGGAGAGGAGGCTGGCGGTTAAATCAGCCTCACATTGTACTTTTGGAGATCCTAGGAACCACATGTGAACTTGAATACTGGGAGTGCAGTGTTCTAGCACACTGTTTCTCAACCTGGGGGGGGGGGGGGGGGGGGGGGGGGGTCCCCACCCAAATTATTTTGGGGGGGTCCCAAGATGATTAACTTAATGTGCAACATTGTTTTCTCTCTCAACAGTAAACAAACCAACATAAAGTTCAAGTGTATAGAGGGTATCTGCACATTTCTGAATTGACAATGTTAGGCCTTTTTAATACCTCTAAAATGTCAAATTATAAACATTGGCCAAATTGTCAATTATTAGAGGCAGACATTATGAAAATAGCAGATCTAGGCGTTGTGAGCATGTAGATCTGCTATTTTCACAAAAGAACCGTGTTATATAAAATGTAATGCCTCAACTCTATGCCTTGTCAGGGTGGGGGATCCCCAGTTAAAATATGATTATTTTGGGGGTCACGGCCGGAAAAGTTTGAGAACCACTGTTCTAGCAGGGGGATGATGAGGCACAATGAGCTCTTTGAGATAATACACAGTGATCTAATCTGTATGCAGTATATTACAGTGTAAATTTGACAGTGTATACACAGTAAAACCATCACTGAACGTCTATCCATTTGTAACTCTGAGAATGTACAAAATGTGGTCCGTTCGGTTCCATTTGTACGTCAAATTAACAGTGATGGTTTTACGGTGTTGTTAACTTTACAGTGACACCCAGAATGCCGTATCCTCCCACCCTGCTTTGCTTGTGGGGAATGTTTGCTGTGCTGGAACAGTTGTGAAGGTGCCACACAGATGGGGACACCAGGGCCCAGACAGCTAACTCCAGATGTGTGAAAAGAGGAAGAACAGAAACGATTGCGAGCAGACCAGAAGGGCGGAGAGGAGGGGGAGAAAGCCCCCCCCCCCCCCCCTAAAAAAATGGGAATGCATGAATTCTGCTGTCATTAACAAACCCAACAGATGTGTGAGCCCCACAGGAGAGACAGCTGGCTCCCTGCTCCCTCCGCTTAGGCCCCATTTATACTTTGTCGTAGGATGATGTCGCATGCTGAAAATAACCACAAGCCACAAGCTCTGCATCCGCGTCGTGCTATGAGCTTGCAGATCTGCTATTTTTGGTACACGACGGAGCAGGTATTATACTCTCTCTCTGTCTGTCTGTCTCTCTCTCTCTGTCTCTGTCTCTCTCTCTCTCTTTCTCTATTGCTCCCATTCACTATCTCTCTTTCCCTCTGCTCTGTCGCACTCTTCTGTCTCTTTGCAACGAGCACACGAGCACGCGAGACGACAAAGTGCAGAGAGAAGAAGGCTGTTGGCTTTTTAAGATCCGTATTGCTGCCTTCCTCCATTTTAACAGGCTTTTTATGGCGCGGCTTCCTTAATAGCCACTCACTTATAAAACAAAGCTGTAATGACATGCAAATGACTCACAGAGAAACACTGTAAAGAGGATGTGATGTATGGGCCGTCTGTGCCCCACAAAGACACACATAAGTATGAAGGAACGAGCGCACGCACATAGCCTACACGTACACCAATGCTCACCCACAAGCACGAACAAACCACCCACACACGCACATGCGCACGCGCACGCGCGCACACACAAACACACACACACACACACACACACACACACACACACACACACACACACACACACACACACACACACACACACACACACACACACACACACACACACACACACACACACACACACACACACACACACACACACACACACACAATGCATGCGTGCTATTCTCTCCATAATGATCAATATGAATGGTATGGATATCTGATAGAAAGAGAAATATTCTATATTCTACCAAGGCTTGAGAGAATACCTGATTGTCATTGGCTGAAGCATGTCCATTAATTTAGTTTAATGTGCACTTAATGGATATTTCCCAACAACACCATACCTACTGCCTATCACCACTCCCTACAAGTCCCTACGCACGCACGCACGCACGCACGCACGCACCCACATGCACACACATGCACACACATGCACACACACATACACCCCTCTTCTGTATAGTCCTGGTGGTGGGCTGTCTGTCCCCCCCCAGGAAATTGCTAATACCATGAGCTCTGACAGGAAATTGAAAATCCAAGCAAACAAAGGCAATAATGATGGTAACAATAACACTGCTCTCTAAACTCATCTTTCACTTAGAGAAAGAAAGTTAACAAAGTTCTCCTGGGGACACGGACTGGAGTGGACAGCAATAAATCAAGAGTCAAGATGCATGCACGCACGCACGCACGCACGCGCAAAGCAAGGCACACTAAAGCCCATATAGCTGTTAAACGTGTGGTTAAGAGAGAAGCTCTTGAGAGCAGAGATCTGATCATCATACCAGCTTTGACGGCGACCACAGCGCTCCACAGCAGCAACTGAAGAAAAAAAGAACAAAAAAAAGCACATAAAGGAAGGAAGAGGCTGCCTCTTCTCATTTGGCATAGAACCGTTGTTATAAAAAGGTCACTGTGGCCTACTTGCTCCCACATTAATAAGCCAGGTGTTGGTGTGCTACAGATCTTTCTCTATCTTACAATCTGGTCAGGTGCTTCTGCTTTTGAAGCACAAATAAATCAGACATGAGGTATTACAGTGTGGCATGGATTCTTCTACTGTTACACCACAAATCACAGGGTTACACTTATTGCTCTCGCCAAAGTTTGGTCGGAGGCCTGTCCCTCCCGATGCAATGGATAAGAACAGATTGGTATGATACTGTATGGTATTGCAACAATTATTGGTATATATATATATATATATATATATATATATATATATATATATACGTATATATATATACGTAATATATATATATATATATATATATATATATATATATATATATATATACACACATACACACACATTAGGGGTGTAATAAAATAGTAACTGCATCAAAAAATCGAAAAATAATTTGCAACAATCTACTGTATATTTATATGCAAACAGCAAAATATCGCATCGTTTGGCTTTGTATCGTATCGTTTTACAATGAAAATAATTGTTTTTTTGCAGTATCAAGTCTTCAGGCTTCACTGCTCTTTTCCTGAAGATTTCCTCAGACGTACTGTAGGTAAGCGGGTCTGACAACCTGCCTGATCAATGTCCATGTGATGGCTCCCATAGCACAAGTTAGCTGGCTGGGGGCTCCCTGTGGCAGTGGCAGTGACTGGTCAGTCTAAGGCCCCCGTTCAGACAACGGTCTCTAGAGAAAACGGCGAGGTGCTGTTACGTTCAGCTGTTCTTACAGGCTGCATACGTAAAGACCAGCCCCCACCTGCCTCTGATTGGCTTACCGACTTCCGTATGTGTGACGCACGCGGAAGCAATGAACACGGAAGCGATGAAGATTCCCTTAGTTGCTCAATGCCTACACCCCCTAGCCGAAGGAGGCGTCTACCTTTCTATGTCAATGCATGAGCGTGCCTCCACAGGTGAGCTGCCGTCAGTCATGACATCACACGTTTTGCTGGTTTCGCTGTTTTTGCCCGTTTAGATGGAGACGCAAGGCAGCGTGTTCTCAAAGATTTCCACCCTGGAAGGCGGTTTCACTTTATGTTTTCAACCCCCGAAAATGACGTTGTCGTTTAAACGCAGGGCATATCTGACGTTTTATTTTACCGTTTTCTGTAGAACCTTTCCGTCTAAACGGGGCTTAATTCTCCTGGCCGTTATCTTCTCATTCACCCTGGGTAGCGCCCACAGATGCTTGTTGGTTACATGTTCATCCTGGTTGATATTTAGTTCCACAGTATAGCATTCCGGTGAAGCACTATAGGATACAGCACTCACAACCATGTCATTAGATGTGGATGGTCCGGTAATGTGTCATACATAGGTGATTTGGCTCAGTGGTTCTCAACCTTTTCAGGCCGTGAGCCATTACATTTTGTATAACACGGTTCTATTGTGAAAATAGCCGATCTACATGCTCACAGTTGCGAGGCGTTGTGAGCATGTAGATCTGCTATTTTCACAATTTCTGGCTCTAATATTTGACAAAATGGTCAATGTTTTATTTGTCATTTTAGAGGTTTTAAAATTCCTTAAATTGGCTTTAATTAGCTTAAGACCAACCTTGGCACACTCTGGTCAGAATCGCCTGTGCCTGATCCTCATGGTCTGATGGCAGGCAGATGTAGTCAGGGGGAGTGGAGTTGCAAAACAGTTTTTGCTAAAACTCCATCCACCACTAATAAGTCCCATCATTCAAAGATAAATACGATGTGGTGTCTCTGTGGCTTCAGAGGGTAAATAGATGGCTTTCTGTGATAGGGGGCAGAATGAGGACTCTTTACAGCCTATCTAGATTGCATCTCTCTAGTTTCTAGTCTTTTTGCTTGAGGTTGCATAGCTGTCTCTAATCCAACGTGTTTCAGTCAGAGTGGGTCTTTTGACCCCTGAATTTGCACACCCAGTAATAACTGCAAACAAGAAACCTGTCTATACTCTATCCTTCTTGAACACCAGCATGAGCAAGTAACTGAGTGGCACAATGACATGCATAGGTGCATAGATCCAAGTGACTATGCCTCTATAGTTGAGTTGGCCATACAGGAGCAGTTGCCCCCTCATCATTAATGATAAGGAGGTTATCTGAGGGCACTTTTCCAGTTTGGAATTTAGGTCCAACCCATCTCTACTTGATGCAAGCCTGGATACAGTGAACCATTATCCTGCCTATAGCCCTTTATGAAGGGGTGTTCAAGGTGAGCTGCAATCCTCTTGACCCCATGTGAAGTATCTGAAACCAATCCTCTTCAAGAGACTCTCCAGAGCTTTCTCTTTGCCAGGGGCTGTTGTAATTATCTTGTGATAAGGGATGAAACCTTCACCCCATTTTACCGAGAGCCAGGTGGATTTACAGATGTGCTGCGAGTGACATTTACCGGTTTTGTAGCCTGACGTGCTATTCAAGGGAGCACTGCTATTGTAAACATACATACAAACATATACCATACCAGTAAACAAGTAAAAACAGAAACAATCACAGAAATCCCACTCTCCTCTCTTCACTTCCTCCTGTAGCTTCTCTCCTGCTCTCTCTACTGTCTTCTCTCATATTCATCCTTTGCTCAACACTACACTTTGTTGGTTGACTTTTGAAAAAAAGAGATGTGTATAAATGCCTGTCTCAAGCTGCCGCAGAATCTGCATCCTGCCACCAATTAGGGGAACAAACCACAGGGAGGGATACCCACCGCCAGGAGTTCAAAGGTCAGCTGACAGGAAGTGGGGACAAAAGGAGGAGAGACAAGCGGCAGGTAGCAGCACAGAGCCTTCAGTTTGCACCGCTGACTGAAGTAATCAACTCTAACTTCACCAACTATCTCTCTCTCTCTGTCTACCACTCTCTTTCTCTACCACTCTATGTCACTCTGAAGTCCTCAGCTTCCTTCCCCTCTCCCCCTCTCTTCCTTGGTTTTGTTCTTCTTCTTTTTTTTATTACTTCCTCTGAAATCTCGGCATCTCCTGCACACTTATGCTGGCTGTAAATCAGCCACTGAAGATGACAGTGGACAGGAGGGGAGAGAGATGGAAAGAAAAGGAGGGCAGCCGACGCTGTACTCTGAGCCGTTAAAGGCCCACCAGAGAGCCTTAAAACTGGGACCTGCTGGAAATATTAGCCTGCACTGGCAGACATGAGGTCCGCCAGCACAGAGTATTAGCAAACGGCTTTGTGACAAGCCATCGCTGTCACTACCATTTTTGTGATATTATGCTGGACATGAACAAGGGTGTGATGTGAATTCCACCCAAGTGTGATTTAATTACAATGTATTCCAAATAACAAGAGTCAGCCATATCCGTTATTTGTTTCCATTATAAATGTTCTGTTTTTAAAAGGTGCTTTGTTCATTGGCTGCTGGTCCGACAGTGTGTGTGCTTGGCCAGAGCAGTTCAGCAGATGTGTACTAGAGACTTGTATGGGACTCTGGGGTGATTAATTTTTGAAGTGTGTTGTAAAGAGCTATGAGATCCATAAACAGGAGAGTGCACAATAGGCAATCCCTGGATAGTGATGGTCACACCACAGCTCACAAAGCATTGTGGCATACAATCACGGCCTGGCATCATTTCTCGACTGTTAAGTCAATATAATGTCTGTGATATGGGTGCGTTTCACTCAGTTACAGCGTGATGTTTTGCTTAAGGTCCTTTATGAGTTTAAAAAAAGGAAACTTTTTAGTGATATATTTACCCATGGAGGCGGGTAGCTGTGGTCTGTCAGCCTGTCTTCGCGTTGATGGGGACTTTAACACCCCACAACAACGGTGCAATATAAATTGGATATGATCATATAATTTTCTGATGGAGGTTGTGAGTGCCACCTCGCCACCGCTTTCCGACCCATATATCGCCCTTTTTTAAACGCACACTGACAGGTCCCCACAGGGTTTCCTCTAAAACAACACGGCACTCCTCCAAACAATACCCATGCTAATCTCTGGAAGAAACCCTCAAAAGAGAGAGAGAGAGAGAGAGAGAGAGAGAGAGAGAGAGAGAGAGAGAGAGAGAGAGAGAGAGGTGGGAATGTTGTTTCATTAATATGCCCCCAAGAGTATGGATGGTGGCGGTAGCACAGAGAGAGAGAGAGAGAGAGAGAGGGGAGGGGGTGACGTGTTATCAGCCCTCATCTATGAGGAAAGCTCCCCCACCTCCGCCTCCCCCCCCCCGCCAGAGTGTGCGTCCATCAGGCCTCATTACTCTAATGGTAGTGGCAGTGATTAAGGCTTCCTGGCTGCAGACCCCTTTGTTTGTTCGCTTGTGTTCCCCTCCATAAAGGCAGGTCTCCAGGATGCCTGCGTCCCAGCCCCCCCTCCCCCCGGCGAGGCTGCGGCGCAGGCAGATCCCCCCTTGGACCACGGAGTTATCATGGGGGGTTGGGACAGGTTATCACATGAGAGGAGAGGAGAAAGCCAGGAACCGCTAGCGTCCTGCACACACACTGATAATATGGGCAGCCAGGGTAATTAGCTGCAACAATGCCTTGGGTCTCTCTCTCTCTCTGTTTGCATGTGGTGTGTGTGGGCACGTGCGTGTGCGTGCGGGTGTTTCTCTTTTGCATTCTCTCCGTGCACGTAGGAACCCATCACATAAAATGATTAATAAACAGTGCAGCATAATCACACATGCATGTGCATATGCACACACAGACAGGAGTGCATATCACAGGGTCACAGTCCACATTCCCATGACCAGAAATGAAAAAGAACCATCAACGCATCACCAAAAATTAAAATCCTTGTGGTCTCATGCTAGCGTGACCTTTTTACAAGTTACAAATTCACCCTTTAAGCTGCGTGTGTGTGTGTGTGTTTGCGTCTGTGTGTGCGTGCATGTGTACACGCACATGGGTGAGTGTGCATGTGCATGTGTACATGGCTATGGGCGTGTGTAGGCAGTGTGTAGGCAGCGGCAATGGCAGCGGCATTCTTCAATCAACTCTCTATCAACTACATTATGGAAAATGTAGCACTCATTTGTTCTTTGTTTGGCATTACTGTCTCTGGTCTCAGCCCAGAGTCACAAGGCACTCAGCCGGGTCTTCTTCAGTTTCACTCAATTCGGCCCTCTTTCTCACTGCTTCATTCATAATGGATGGGTCTTTGGGTTGCTGTCACCCGGACTCTGTCAATGACTAAAGATCCAGCTTTTGGGCCTAAGGGAGAGGGTTAACCATACAGTATGCAGCAGGTGCAGTTGTTACTTTGCTAATACAGTGCCTGCCTATACATCCTTTTGCTAGTGGACAATAGAAGCCATGCTGCTATTACACACAACCTGACCAAAGTGGTTTGAACAACATTTCTGTCCTTAGTGACACTGCCTGTCTCTCTGTGCCCTATTTAGACAATATTTGGCTCAGGGCCCAAACGCAGGGCGCTAACTGTGTCAAACTTAAAGGGGTATTTCCCCTCGCACTTCTGTGTTCAAGGTCGGCTCATGGCATTTAGAATTGTATTTAGAATTACTCATGAATTAATTAAAAAAGATATATAAAACCAATGAAACAAAAGCAAAACATCATCATCATCATCATCATATTTCAGCTTGGAGTACAGTTGAGGGGCAGGCTCTAATTTTCAAAGTAGCCAGGAATAAACATTCACATACAGCAACATCAAAAAACATGAATCAGAAGGCAGAAAACCTGCACACACAAAAAAACTAAAATACTCAAAGAACTAAAACAGATAAACCAAAAATGAAATAAAGCAGTTACAATCCATTGGAAACCATGATGGAAACCATTGCCCTGAACTGAACCGAAGTGGAAGTGATGTGATTTTTAAGGACTTCTGGAGCACATTTCAAACAGATGGATCATTGACAGAGAATGCTGCCTAGCCTAGCTGTCTGAGCAAAAGGAACCTTGCGCGCCAGGAGGTCACTGGAGCAGGTCTGTTAGGGACTAGGGTTCTGATCCAACATTGAACAAATATAAGGGGGGAGCATTCCTGAGATGTCTTTAAAAATAAATAGATACAGTGCTTATCGCAAAAGCTTCTGTTCATCGGCTTCACCCAAAAGTACCTCGAAAGGAGAGCTGGACAGTGGACTAACAGTGCTTCTGCAGTCAGTATCACTGCGGCTCAGTCTCAGAACCACCGCAGCCTAATGTAACCCAATTCCAAGAGACATCTGTGATATTTTGTCACATCAACTTAATATTATATAATATATATATATAATATATATATAATATTAATATTCACAAAACAAAAAAAGAATAAATGTATCACTCGTCATTCAAATTGAGTCTTGTGTTGAAATCGAATGAATTTGATTAAAACTTTGTGAACCCACCTAGCATCTTAATCCGAATAGGGCATAGCAATGAGCGTGGTTTTCTGGTGCCAACAATAAATAAATAAATCATAGAGATTTACAAAAATGTAATAAATTATTTTAAGCCTAGAATCAACCCATCCAGGATCTTGATGAGTCATGACCATAAAACCTTTGATTCTGTGAAAAATAAATACATATTTAATTATGATATACTGCATTTAATAAATACCCTTTGCTTAGCTTACTAATTTAGCTATTATGTCATTAACCTTTACTAAGCTCTTTGTTGCTTAACATTTAACTATGCGTTTTACAGTTCCTAGATCTAAAGCAAGAACAATGTCATATTCAGGTTAATAAATCCTTTCTTATGCACTTATTATTACCAGTAAACTATTGTGATGACTTGGTGGGAGGAAGTTTCGAAAGAAGCGTCATAACGACTTTATGCGGAAACAGGTTTATTGCAGTCAAGTGTTCTAAGTAACCAAAGCTCACTAGAGCACAGAAGGGAGGGGGGGGGGGGGGAGATCACAGCAACTACAGCCCATGGTTTTCCATCAGAATTAACACGTATAAAACACATGGTAAAATGAATGACATGACATAAAACAACAGAGCACATTAATCCCCATAACGCATTCCCCATAACAATAACAGTAACACCGTAATGAACATCAATAAAACAATAAATGTGTGTGTTCCCCGAGGCATGCTGAGAAGTCCTGCTCGGCTGAGTTGACACACCCCAGGTTGTATGTGTACACTATGCTGGGGCAGCATGGGCGACCCCAAGACCACTCTTACTACAGGGCAAATGTAACCAGTTGCTATTTACTACCTGATCAACAAGTAAGGCTTGATTTATACTTGGTTGAGCGCTGTAATGTGCCCTGAAAATAGCCAAATCTACAAGATCACAAAGTGTCACACTGCGACGCTTTGTGAGCTTGTAGATTGGCTATTTTCGGTGAATTACACCCACACGCAACTAAGAATAAATCATAGCATGTGGACAGTGTCCCAACAGCCATCCAGGCACTTGTCAAAGTATTTGAACAAGAAAGGCTGCTTGTTCGCGTGTTCAGAATCCCTCGAGAAGCAGCTGGTTAAAGCTCCTTCCAGTTTACAACATTTAGTATTTGGTAGATAAACAGCCCAATGTCCAGAGCCCGTTAACAGTACGTCCAACAACATTGTTTATTTTTGACCCAACAGGCATGCTATGTTACGTACAGGGAAATTAACATTAAAACACTGATATTAGCTATATTACTTGTAATCGGAGTGATACAGCTGGAACTTTGATTGCCACAACTGTAGCATACATATTTGTTGTCAATATTTTAATAATCTAACCACCAGGGTATTATAAACTCATATTCATATTGTACTGTATAATCCTAAATCTCACACATTTACACCATTTACACAACCTCAAATCCAACCACCAAATTCCACCGAGAAGCATTTAGAGACATTTTATGGATATGCTTTCAAAACATCTTGACATAATAATATGGAATTAGGAGCAGCACTAAACACTCAACTGTACATATTTGAGACCGCACATGTTGTCAAGGTAGTCTTCTTGAAAAGCTAATCCCAACAGACACAAGTATCGTATCTTGAACATCTTAACTTATATTTGTCAGGTATCTTGCTGAGAACCCAAGAAAGTGCAGTGTGAGGGCTGAGTGGTCCTCCAGAACGGGCCCGCTTGATATGGGCACTCCTTTCGAACAGTAGCCATGCAGCATTAATTTAGTCTATGAATGATGCAAGTAGGAAATGACTTTACACCTACCCCAGCAAAGGGCACACATTGGCCCCGCAGTTAACCACATAAACAGGTGAGGTGACAAGACGCGACAGCGAGGTGTCACCCTTGCAACAGAGGGGGAAGAACATTTTAAAGAACACGTGGGTGGTGTTTTTGCAGGTCCTTTTCTGCATCCTTGTGCAAGGTGAGGCTTTCCCCTGTTGATGGTGACGGTGACTGTCTCTGGGTAGACAATAACAAAACTGTACCCCAGCTTTGTGAAGCAGCTTCTTCACGTCTTCTACTGCTGTGATGACAATTATTGATGTGCTGAGAACATCCCAAACTAGAAGCAGTGCTCTTCCGAGCACAGGTCTCCACCAGGTCAGGCATGTAATGTGTTTTACATAAGTCGGCCTCCTGATGGCGCTATAAAAGGCTGATGTAAAAAATGCAGGGAAAAGGTTTTACCTTGGCCTCTAAGGAGTGCGCATACAAAGTTTGACACTAATCGGTGGAGTTATAGGTGAAAACATGAATCGGCCTGTTATAGCGCCACCATGAGGCTGATTTGATTTTTCTTAAGTGGCATTTATTCCTCTGCCTATTGGGAATGTGCATGCACAATTTCACCAAAATCGCACACTGCGTTCAGGATTTCAGGCATTTTATTCAAAACTGACCAATCCTGCAAACTTTGAAAGCCAGTTTTAGCCAATCACGATGGAATATGGAAAATCTGACACATCCATGTCGATCACATGACTGTAGAGATACTGTCTACTGATTTACGTGATTTTTGGACAAAATCTGTAGGAGTACTGGCAAAAGTTAGTTTTGCAAAAGTCGGCCTCCTGGTGGCGCTAGAACAGGCCCATGTGAAATATTTGGGGCAGAGGTTCTGAATTGGTGTCGAGGGAGTGTGTGTGCAGTTTGGCAGCGACCGGGCCAACGGCGCCGGAGATTAGCTGGTAACGGACAAACGGACAGACGGACGCACGCACGGACGGAGGGGAAAACATACTCTCCCTCAGCCTTCGGCTGGTGGAGACAACTAGTTGGTTTTTGAGCGGTGCCAGCCGCTCCAACATTTGACCGAGTATATGTCTGTCCATTACATTTGTATGAGTATGGCCTCAACAGCTGCAATACCGCTGTTGAGCAGCTAAGGCACCGCTCACTCCCACTGGGTGGGATTTTAGTAGCTGTTCTGATATTGTCTTGCTTGTCTCTCCATTGTCTCTTCACCAAAGTAGGCGTAGGATGATGGGACAAGGATGTCGGTCAGGATTTGGCGTTGGTCCAAATACGAGGTACATTTTTTGTGTGATTTCGAGGTGCATCAGACTTCAATAACAATCATGAACGGACATATGAATCCCAATAATGGAATAAGATCCTTTCAACTTAGTGACCCTGGTCCTTTAAGCTTTAGGACAGAGTTACGAGCAGCGTGTAACATGTGTATCAGTAAGTGCGTATAGTACTGTATGTCAAAATCTTTCTTTCGGTCAGAGTCTCCCTCATTCTGACCTCAGAGAGAAGGATAATGTAGAAAACAAAACATCTCCTTTGTTGCTTACTAAGAGGTCAAATAAGCTAAACATTTGTATCAACTAGTTTCTCCAAACATCAGCTCGTTGTGTTGTTTATTCCCACGGGAGGCCATCAGCAGCCAGACGCACAACTTCATAAAACGATGACCATGCAGAACAGTGGCTATCGAGGGAGACCAGCAAAAAAAACAAAAAAAAAAAAAAACACGCGTGCGGAAAGCAACGGGTAAACAGCTAGCATAATATGTACACAAACGACCATGTGTAAACAAAGAGCGAGCGGGGGTCTGTCTGGCCCACATCTGGGCTAGGAGCGGTATAGGGGCTGAGGACCTGTGCGCAGCTGTTCTCTCCCCGTCCTGTCAGTAGTCTTCACCAGGCGAGGTCTGTCCCCACGGTCTGCACTGGGAGGCCAGCACACACTGACATCTGGACTACACAGGAGGGAGGGATCTCCCTCGCTCAATCTTTCATTCCACGAACCTCTGTCGCCGTCTCTCTAACTGCCTCTCTCTCTCTCTCTCCTCTCTCTCCTCTCTCTCCTCTCTCTCTCCTCCCTCCCTTCCGTGACAGGGTCTACAGGCCGCAGCCACTAGGGAGGGAATGATGAACAGCTCTACAACTGAGCCAGCTGACTCTTTAGCACTGGGACTGTCCCCTTGTTCCCTCATTCCGGCGTCTGCCTCTGCTCTTCTCCGTCTCCCTGACGCCCTCCTCCTCCGCTCCTATATAGTCTCCTCAGTTCACCTCTCCTCCCCCACTCCTCTCTTACGGCGCCAGTGAGTGAGGGAGCCGCGGGGACGCTCCACGTGTGCAGCCCCTCATAGGGGGGGGGGACGGCAGAACGGACAGGAGAGGGTGACACATCACAACATCCTTCAGCTCATTAATCAGCTTTGGGTGCCCCGGGTGCGTTTCATCCACTCCTCGCTAAAGCCTGATTTATTCCTGGTCATATGATGCTGTCCTGCTCCAGAAATAGCTGATCTATAAGCTCACAACGCGTCACAAGGTGATGCGTTGTGAGCTTGTATATTGGCTATTTGTTGGTGAGGGACACGGCCATACAACGTTGTATAAATGAGTGAGTTTCCAAGGGTGCATTAAAGTGTGTATGCCACTTCTATTTTCCTCTTGGAAGCAAGGCGAGCATCTTCGAAACCAAACTTCAAATCCGCACCATGGTGTGAATCCTCCGAGGCGTAGCAGTGATTAATCATATTCAGATGTTTGTCCTTTATTGACCTCCATGTAAGGTGCACATACCGCAGCTCTGAGTTCACAACAAGCACTACGCCAAGTCTTCACATAATGAGCTCAATATGATTGGCTGCGCCGACTTTGTTTGTACTCTCTTAAGAGACAGAACTTATGCTTTAGCCTCCGAAACGCTTTAAAGAGCTGCCATAACCTTCTGTTATTCTTCTGGCTCTTTGTTCTTGTCTCTTGCTGGGATAAGGTATGCCAGCCACCAAGGTCATATAGAGACAGTGGAGAGAGGGGTGGGTAGGAGGCTAAGAGGGGGGGGGGGGGGGGAGGGGTGCATTTCTCTGGTGTAAATGAATACTTCCATCTCTCGTTAGATGAAGAGGAAGAAGCTCATCAAAATTGTGTCTCTCGTCTTCCATAAGACGGGATCACATTCAAGTCAGATGAATGAGAATTGTCAAGCGCAAAATCATAATTACAGGCCCATATTCCCTCTAGCCAGGGCTAGAGAATGACTTTATCAGGTAAGTACCCATTGGCTTGTTCTGGTGTGCTGGCTTTGAGGGGGGGGGGATCCTCCTCTGAGTGCCTGTCTTGTCTGCAATCTGCAATTGTTGTATTCCAAGGGGGGGGATCGGGGCTGAAAGGACTGAATTTAACAAACCTAATTATCATGCCTTAATTAGTATCAGGGGTAAACCTCGGTGGGACACCTGCAGACTTAATTTATATCCTGACAAGCTGCAGGAACAAGTGTTAATGTGCTGTATTTATGATAATGCCCCAAAGTGTGCGGGAGGAGCAGGAGGAAGCTCACCTCAACTCCTCCAGAACAATGTGAGAGCCAGGTAATTACAGGGAAGGGGTCTGAAGTGCTCAGGGATCACTTCAGTCCCAATGATCGTATTATGGCAATAATATAATGGCACATGCTGTCATCGAGATACCATCGCAATACTGTTGGGCCTTTACCAGCTTGGATTCGAGTAATAAATGACCCAGGAAAGAAAAATGGAATGAAATTAATTTTAAGCAAATTAATTTCCTCAGTGGAGATGCATGCATGATTTCTTAGGCTTAAGGCGGCACCGTACTCCAACCGACAGCAAACTTTGTTCGGCTCGGGGTAGGTCAATAAGACCACAATTACGTAATGAAGAACTTCAGCAGTACCTTTCGGAAATTTGTTCGGTAGTCATTGCACCTCCAAGATTTTCCAACTAGCCTAACAAAGTTCTGACAGAACATTGTGTGAGATTGATGGTGAGACACTCAATCTGCTCACGATTTATATTGTTTTACAATCTGTCAGCAACGTGCCATGGACTGTTTTGATGAGCGACTACAAATGTAATGTTCGCTTTTTGTATAAAGAGTGTTCTACATGCCTTCTGTCTCTCCCCATCCATTCTAGGGTAAACAGTATTCTGTCCTGTCCCTCATTGCTCCCTATGCATGTCTTCCGCACTGGGCACCAGTCAGAAAGTCTGCTGTAGCACTCGTCTCATTTAAATATACATTTTATATTACACCAAACACAACCAAGAAACAATTCATCGTTGTCCATTGTGTGCACCAGAAATGACGAAATCTCAGAGACAAATAAAGCACGTCTGAGATCGATAAAAATAAACAGCGGATATCCAGGCAGAATACTGTGTGGGCGGGACCTAGCATTTACATAGAACTCAGCCGAGATCTGAGGCGGTATAACACACTTTCATCCTCACTGAACTCTCTTCGGTTTGGCGAGCCCTTCCGAAGCCGGAAAAGGTTTGGTGTCGATTATGTTTCAGCCGTTACATTGCGGGCCATCAGAGATAAGAAACCAATAGAAAAGTATCTTTTGTATCTAGCTGTCTGTGTGTAATGTTGTGCAATGATGAGAGCCCACACGCTCTTGAGGCCTCAACTGAGAAATGCTGGCATTCACAGAAAATTCTGCTACCACAAATAAATGGGACAATTGTTGGCCTATTAGTCAAAAATAGATGTGCCGTTTGTCTGTTGTCCCACCACAAGCATACCTTTGCATTCTATAAAATAGGTTAGCAGGGCGGGGGAGAGAAACCTGGAAAATGTTGTGCATTGTGGTTCTATATATTGCCGTGAAACCACTATAGACTTCCGCTAGGCCTCATCAGACCTTGTTCTGTGAAGTAAGTGAGCCCAAACCACATTTCCGTTGAGGTATAGAGGTCATGCCGGATCGTGTTGACAAGTATTACAACTGATATTAAAATGTCAATAAGATAAAGTGAAATTGATATTATTACTTGTGCCAGAGTGTGCTTTCGGTTGCATATAGGTAGGTAGGTAAGTAGGTAGGTGCCTAACCCTAACACACCGTGTGTGTTTAAGCCCGTAGCCCAATCAGGGACCAGCATTTCTGGCAACGTCATCATTAACAGCCAATGAGAGACCAGCATTCCTGGTGATGCCAGTGGTGATGTCACTGGCATCGCCCGTGGTGATGCCAGTGCCCAGTGATGAACTCACCTCATGGCGCTCTCTGCTGGCGCACAAGCAAGTTGGCACCTCGACAAAGTGCAGTTCTAGTTAGAACTATTTATGAGAATATAATACCAACATAAACACAGATTATTAAAGGATATGACATGCCAATGTTGCATACCACATTATAATTGAAAATATAAAACACTATTAGGTAGAGTAGATTACACATTTTATACATTTGATACACCATCTAAACTCAACTTCAAGGGTCACCTAATTTGAGACTTCAAATGTCACATTATACCTTAATTATTTGTGAATGCAAATATGCTGTAATTACAAATGCAGTTACAGGTTATAATTTTAATTGATCATGATAAATGGCCCAAATTCAACATGACCCCAAGTGAGACCTACAAAAAAAAATCTAAAGGGATTATACACCACTGCACACACAAGAGTTTGGTGTTTCTAAAAATGAACGAGTGAATAAATAAATGAATTAATACAATTTGACATGAGAATCATACTCAATATACCGTGCAGCATATTGAACATCATGTATGCAGTGACTTTGAAGTCACTGGTGTGTGTGATTATGGTCTAGTAATAACATGGATGAGTCAGTGACGTGATTATCATAATAGTAATGCAAAATGCTAAAAGGGGACAATTGTGTTTGAAGGTTTGTTATTACAATATGGCTTAACCAAATCATTGGGGCCATTTTCCATTAAAGATCAAAGAACATCTTTTTGTCATTTTTGTCTTATTGTTGGGGGTATGTTGTAATTTCTTCCTTTTGAATCTGGTCTTTATACAGTTGACATTCATCAGCTCTATTAATTTGTTGACGTTGACTCTATAAAAGAGCAATATAGTGTTTCACAAGGTTTGACTGTAAACCCATGGCTTATATTTAGATCAGAATTATAAAACAATTTGTTATGGAAAAATCACACCCAGTGTGAAGCGAGCGGTGCCTTTGAGCAGTGTTAAACTATATGAATTCTTCTTTTGTCCATTAACCTCAACAGTTCACCCAGTGGTATTGCAGCTGTTGCTACTCTTACAAGGTGTATGATACCTACTGTGTATCATACACTACACACTCTGTCAAGCATTGGAGTGCTGAGACACCACTCAAAAGGTTTTAAACACTTTTAGCAATGATAAAGTTGATTAATAATCATAATTGAGGCCCCCATTGAAAATTAGATGCCACATCTCAAGGGGTTTATCCATTGTGGCATTCCTGGCTGAATTAGCAATGATAGATTTTTAATAAGCTGCTTGCACAGATTCAAACAAAATGAGTTCCCCTAGGCTGCAATGCCAGCCTGTTAGCGTGTCTCGGGTTTGAATCCCGATCCCGACCACCTTTGCAGTGTGTCACTCCCTATCTCTCTCCCCATTTCCTTTCAGTCTATTGCGCTATCAATAAAGGCATATAAAAGGCATAACAAAATAAAATAAAAAAAACACATACTTCCAATTTCACTTGTTTCTCCTGCCTCCTGCATGAGTTCTCTCTACTGCAGATTGGATAAAATTGGTCTCCCAATCTGAAAATCTATTTTTGTTTACTAAAGCGCTGGAGAGACTGGGAGAATTGTGTTACTGTACAAACACTCTATAATAGCAGGGGTCTTCAACGGGGGTCCAGGACCCCTAGGGGGTCCTCAGAGTTACAGGGGGTCCTCCAAATCTTTGAATGATAAAACGTTTTTTTTTCTCCTTTTTTCCATTAACCACTGTCCATATTCTGAGAAATTTAGCCGAAAATAGTAGATCTACAAGCTCGCAGCGTGGCACTCGGTGCCGCGCTGTGAGCTTGTATATCTGCTATTTTTCAATACAGCTAAAGTTACTAGGGCCCCTCCACCTTGGGCCCTGGTAACTCAGTCCCACTTTCCTACCCCTTGTGACGCCCCTGCATGCAGGTCTACTGTCCTACAGGCGCTCAGAGCTTGTGTCTCTTTCCCGGGCAGGAAAATAGATGCCTATGAGCCGTGGATGATCCATCATCCACTGAAAGCAGAGGTCATCAGAGAGATGATCACAAGTAAGTATGTGTGGTGCAGTTTGGTGTGGTATGTGCAGGGGCGTCACATGGGGTAGGAAAGTGGGACTGAGTTATTAGGGCCCAAGGTGGAGGGGGCCTAGTAACTTTAGCTATTGAAAAATAGCAGATATACAAGCTCACAGCGCGGCACCGTGTGCAAATCTTTGAATATGTATTTTTTTAAGCGAACATTTGTAACTCAAATTTTGCTTCCGGGGTAGTCCCTGGAACTAAATATTTTGAGATGGGGGTCCGTGGCCAAAGTCATATCATTTTGGGGGTCCTTCACATGAAAAAGTTTGAGCATCACTGACATGGAAACATGGGTTTCTTGCACACATTTTCACAATTTTTCAAAAATAGCAGATCTACAAGCTTGCAGCGCGGCACTCGGTGCCGCGCTGTGAGCTTGTATATCTGCTATTTTTCAATAGTTAACATTCATGGGGGGCCCACCGTGAATCCTTGTACCCAGGGCCCAGAATTAGGTGTGACGCCCCTGGGTATGTGTGTGGTGCTTGTGTGTGTGTGTGTGTGTGTGTGTGTGTGTGTGTGTGTGTGTGTGTGTGTGTTCGTTCGTGCACAGGCTTGTATGTGCGTGCGTAGTGTGTGTAAGAAGTGTCCTTTGAGGAAGCACACTCACAATGTAGAGGATAAAATACACAAAGTTCCCCTAACTTCCAAATCACTGTACAGTACCACCATGCCAGCGCTTTGGCCCCCAGCCTCCCCCTTCGTGATTAATATCATTATGGACGATTATAGAATTTATGTTTGGAGAGCATGTATTAATAATTCTGCTGTTTATTTCCAAGAGCCAAGATTAAGCCAATTTAGTTAAATTACTGCTCTGGGTATTGTAATTTTGCAAGTAATGGAACAGCTGTGAATCATAATATTATGTCCCTCAATAGATTTGTTTCAGAATCATGTTTGACTGTTTAATTACTCAAGCTTCTGCATGGATATGTGTGTATAAACACCATGATGAATTCTCAGTGATATTCTTTAAATTAACTAATTTGGACATCATAAAATATGACAAAAAGGTAAAGTGCACCAAAACAGCACATATACATCTTATATCATGATCCAAAAGATCCAATACAGTTTTTTTCTCTCTCTTCTTCTTGCCAGACACTTGTCGATGTTTTTGCACATGCTAACTTTTCGAACTGGCCTAAGATTTCAAGGTTGAAAAACAATCAATTTAACACAATCTCTCTGCATTGGGCTGCAACTGCAAAGGGGAGCTCAGAAGTTAAAATGAGAAACAAGCAAAACAAACGACCGACACACTATCTTATGTTATTCGCTATGTCTTCCATTCTCTGAAACTCCAAGCATAAAGGTTATTTTGCGTGGAATTCTGTCGGTTGATGATCACTCAAAAGCACACAAACACCCGTAAAACAAGACTTTAATTTTGCCCGCGCGCTTCATGCGCCGTAATCCTTTAAACTTCATTGTGGAGCAGAGGAGAGTTGGAGGTTACATTTCCTGTAACCTTGTGTGTACACAGTCTTTGTGTCTGTATTAAGTGGTAGTATTTGTGCCAGTATCAGGTATTGACAGGTAGCTCTGAGCGCTAGCCATGGGAGCTCTTTGGGCCGACTGTGAGCAACAGAAAGGCTGGATTGAGTAATCAGGCTGTTGGCAGGCAGACAGAGGCCCTCCAGTCGAGCTGAACTGCTTTAAAAGCCCTATCTGCTGTTGTTCCCCTCTGCGCTGGCAGCTTATCACCCAGACGGATTTCAGGGGCCTTGAACCGTGCAGCGAGTCCATCCACGTGTGAGAAACCCCGGGCTCTCCGCTCAGACAAGGCGACCCCCTGCCTCGCAAGGAGAGATAACTCCACAGCCCGCGTCACCGTGAGAAAAAAACAAAAACCCCACGCCATTTCCTCTGCGTCTGTTAGTGTCATCCCGCGGTGTGTGACAGAGAGCGGGGAGATCATCGCTCCAAAACACGGCGATACATGGACTGAGGAAGTGCACGGTTACTGCCTTGGGCTATTAAAGATGCTCCCAAAGGGACCGGAGCCAAGATCATGATCACCCTTCCACGTGACTGGTCCCGTGTCAATAATACATGCGCGCAGAGACACAGACACACGCGCGCACACAAGCTCGCGCACACACACACACACACACACACGCAGGCACACACACACACACGCATGCACGCACGCACAGAGTTTACATGCACTCCCAACACCTGCCCTCTGAAGGTGCTCTCTGATTAATCCCAACATTAATTATTGACTCTGAGTTTAATTTGAAAGGCAGACGCACTGTAAGCCAGGGGACACCGCTTTAAATAATGTATACAGCCCATTCAGAGGTAATCATATTGTCATTGATTAATATACATCAGTGCAGCGGAGCATACCTGATGTGTGTGGGAGCCCCGCGCCGCGTATGATCAAACTTGGCACTGAGAGCGGGGTGTCAGGCGGGGAGCATCTCGGGGGCCCCGTCCTCCTTGTCTGATGTTTCAATCACGGCTTAGAGCCTGTGATGCATGGAGGCATACACTATCAACTCACTGGATAACACCGGGACCTCCAGAGACCTAGCATAGCCAGAGTGAGGGAAAGAGGGGGGGGGGGGGGGGGGTTAGACAGAGGGAAGAAAGGCAGACAGAGGTAGAGATAAAACCGAGCGAGAGAGGTTGAGATGCGAGGGACCAGTATTTTTGAGCAGACATTTTTTATCTGTTCAGTTGCTTTGTTTAAAATGTATTTTTTTGTATTCCTTAACCACTTAAGCCTTAACTATAGCATACCATAGCTGATCTACAAACTCACACTTTTAATTTTTCTTTACATTTCTTGAAATTTGATGACAGTGATTAGGAGGAACAATGAAATACATACAGTACTGAACTGGAGCAGGTACCAAATGCTTCCATGCAGAGGGTTGAGAGATGGTGGAGGCGGTGATGAATGCCAATGCGTCCACACATCAGTAGCACACACTAAAGGCAGAAACCATTTTGATTGATTGAATACTTTATTAACTAGCTTGAAAACTAGTTAAGTGGTCAGATGGGTGGGCCACAGTCTAGACTCTTCTGAGATTTTCAAGTGGACCCTGTTCCAGGTAAGGTTGATAACCCCTCACTGACCTGATTTAGGTTTTGACCAATACAGGTCTGTCCAGAGAAAACCTCAGAGCTAGGGCTGCTCTGTGCAATGAAAAATGAATACTATTGTTATTCAGAACGCACGGGCTTCAAAACACGGACAAAGTACAGTCACTCAACTCATCTGGACACAAGGCGTTTTTTTTCACAGACACACAAGAGTTAGACGGACTCGCGCCAACACAGGCATGCACATGTGCACAGAAAACCATGCACACGTTGTACACTCTCAAGGACACGCGGAACACGCACGCACACGCACACGCACACACACACACACACACACACTCCATCTCCATCTGATAGATAGACAAACAACTACATAAACAAACCCAGTCCAAGGCTTTCCCCTGTAGCAGATTGTGAAAGCGCTGGAAAGCGTGAGTGAAGATTCTCTCTCTCTCTCTCTCTCTCTCTCTCTCTCTCTCTCTCTCTCTCTCTCTCTCTCTCTCTCTCTCTCTCTCTCTCTCTCTCTCTCTCTCTCTCTCTCTCTCTCTCTCTCTCTCTCTCTCTCGTAAATATTATGCTTTTACTCCACTACATTTAGGCTATATGAACATTTTAGTTACTACTGTAGTTACTTTGTAGATTTTGATTATGATCACAAAACACATTAAACGCTGATCAACAAGCTCACAATGCATCGCATGGATTTTTTTTAATACATTTTGAACTTGGGAAATTGGACACTCTGCACAATGAGTACTTTAACTTTTGGTACTTTAAGTAAATCTTTATGCCAATTGAATACCGGACTTTTACTTGTAACAGAGTATTTCTGCATTGCAATATTGATACTTTTTCTTAAGCAAAACATTTGAGCACTTTTTCCGCCACTGCTCTCTCCTATTCCTTCGACCCTGTTGTGGGTCTTCTCTGAGTGTGGCAGGCAGGGGCGTCACAAGGGGTAGGAAAGTGGGACTGAGTTACTGGGGCCCAAGGTGGAGGGGGCCCTAATAACTTTATCTATTGAAAAATAGCAGATATACAAGCTCACAGCGCGGCACCGAGTGCCGCGCTGCGAGCTTGTAGATCTGCTATTTTTGAAAAGTCGTGAAAATGTGCGCAAATCTTTGAATATATGTATTTTTTAAGCGAACATTTGTAACTCAAATTTTGCTTCCCGGGGTCCCTGGAACTAAATATTTTGAGATGGGGGGTCCGTGGCCAAATTCATATCCTTTTGGGGGTCCTTCACATGAAAAAGTCTGAGCATCACTGACATGGAAACATGGGTTTCTTGCACACATTGTCACAATTTTTCAAAAATAGCAGATCTACAAGCTCGCAGCGCGGCACTCGGTGCCGCGCTGTGAGCTTGTATATCTGCTATTTTTCAATAGTTAACATTCATGGGGGGCCCACAATGAATCCTTGTACCCAGGGCCCAGAATTTGGTGTGACGCCCCTGGTGGCAGGAGAGGTGGTCTCGTCAGACAGCTCCCCTCCTACACACCCAGGAACTCCGGAGATGTGGAGCAAACAGGCGGAATGCTGGGAGGCTTCTGTCTCTCCCTTTCTTTAAAAACCCTTTGGCTGCTGGAGAAATTCCCCCTGACAGCGCAGCGGGCCCGTGTGTTCTGCTGTATGCTTGACAGGATAGCGCCAGAGCAGCCTGCACCAGATACAAAATGACACCATTGGCAGGCATTTACCCAATCTGAGAGAGAGAGAGAGAGAGAGAGAGAGAGCCCCACAGGTTGGCTAAGAAACAATATCTTACAACCTTGTGCGTGTGCGTGTGCGTGTGTGTGTGTGTGTGTGTGTGTGTGTGTGTGTGTGTGTGTGTGTGTGTGTGTGTGTGTGTGTGTGTGTGTGTGTGTGTGTGTGTGTGTGTGCGCGTGTGTGTGTGTGTGTGTGCGTGCGCGCGTGCGTGCGTGCGCGTGCGTGAGGGGTCTAGTCAGTTACGTGTGGTTCATTCACTGTTCCTGGGGCTTTTTTCAGTTGTCTAACCACACGGATGAAATGGTGAGCATGCAGAGTGGAAACGGTGACCTAACTGAAGGGAGCGGTTTCGATGGAGGCCTTCTTATCTCCATGTGTGGTTTTTCGGGGCATGGAGGCATGCATGCGCGATGCGCATGGAGAACGCGTTCTAGAGCCTTATTTCCTTGATCTGGTATCTCTACAGGAGTGCGTAGCGCTAGTACTGCCGGGGAACTGACTCACACTCAGCAGCCAGTCATTTTCACCACACATTTCATCATGCATGACCTAGGCTGGCCCCATCACTTCCTTTCATCATGAAAACAAGAACATGTAACACAGTTTCCTAGTGAAGAACTTAGGGCTTTCTATTGATGTTTCAATTACTGAGCATTTCCAGTTCAAACAAAGATCACTCAACCACATGAACAGCATAGTGTCCCTATATTCTGGAGGTAAACATTCAGCGAAAGTATAGCCGGTCTACAGTACAAGCTCACAACTTGTCGCAACGTGACAAGTTGAGCTTGTAAAGAGATGTAGCCTAGAGACCACTAGGCTTAATAGACCGCTGGGGGACTCGAGTCAACTTAAGTGTAGGGTTTAAGTGGTTAATCGTTTAAATTCTAAACAATCGCACCTGCAAAGTCTGCCTGCAAAACCAGGCTTCACACAGAGAGTGTCAGTTCTCGGGAGCCAACCTTTTATCCATCATTCCCAGCATAATCATTTCTCTAATTCTGGTCTCTCAGCGGGCCTATGGGCCATTCCAGCCGGTCCCTGAAGGGAATCTTTTTATCATCCAAAGTGAGGAGAGAGAGAGAAGGCCAAATCGCATCAGAGGCAACACCGGCTGCACATAAAGAGGCAGGGACGTGCTGGCCATTGGGAAAAGGGGGACAACTCCCGAACGGCCGGTTCATTCCCGGCCGGTCCAGGCCGGCCATTAGGAAAAAAAGTACAAATACAATGTCGGCCTTCGTTCCATTTTGGGGGCTGGGCGGCCAACAAAGTAAATCGTCACAGAAACCTTGTATCTCCAAGTTTCAAATTTGTACATTTTTTCGCAAAGCAAAGCCCTGCTTCATCATACAAGGCCGTCGCACAAAAGTAGTGAAAACAGCAGATCTACAAGCACACAACGCCTCGCACCGGCTGTTTTCACTAGTTTAAATCATTTTTAAAATGATAAATACAAAACAAACAGTTTTGGACATACAAGGTTTCCACCCGACAACGACGATATATAACTCATGTAATTGGCCCACTGGCTTGTCACTTGTCATGATCTGAAATGGCAAATCTTTGAGTAGCAGCAGCGCTATAGAGAGAGATCTCTCTCTATAGCCGCGCAATGAGGACCTCTCCAACTCTTTTTCCCGGGCTGAATCAGGGGCCCAGCACGTCCCTGTAAAAGAGGTTCCTTATCCAACAATGGAGCTGCCAGGACTGCCACCTCCGTCTCCCAGCTGAGACACACTGTCACAGCTCAGCCAATCATCGGGGTCAGTGCGGCCGGTTGGATGACCAAAGTGCAGCCGCCATAATCTAATTGTCATTGTATTGCCTCCTAATGTAAAAGGCATCTCCTTTCAGGGCCGTGAAAAGGACCAGGAGTGTGGATGAATAGGGTCTCAGGCTAGTGTAGGCGACCTTAAACAGATTTAAAAGATTCCAGCGTGGTATTAAACTGCACTTTGGAGTAGCGGCGTTATTCAGTCTTTTACAATGGAACCCTGTTAGAATGGTGAGCCGGAGTAATCAAGGCCCCATCATCTCCATCTCATCTCAATGCCCAGGCATCTGTAGACAAACTAACGGAAAGTAAAGATTGTGTACAGTATGTGCACAGAGTGGATCTGCTAAAATGAGGCATGCGCCATTTGAGAAAAGTGCAACCCATTTAAAAAAAATTAAAATATATATATTGGTTTTATGCTCAATGAATATTGTTTAGCCCTCTTAAGACTTTTGCTCAGAAAATAAATACATTCATAAGCACATCAAATATAAATAAACAGAAATAATAACTAGATAAACAGATGATGATGGGGATGCATAGAGATGGAGAGAGGAATAGATGATGATGGGGGATGTGTGTGTGTGTGGGGGGGGGGGGGGGGGACTTTTAATCAATCTCAGGTCATGATTTAAGGTGATATCTTCCTCTGTCATGTCTGTGTGCAGCCACCCTGAGGGCATCACAGTCTGTTTCTAAACGCAGAAGGTTGATTGGCCACAGTCTCTTTATCTCTTTCTTAGCAGTTAATCATATTCAGCACAGTGAATATTAAACAACCGTCACAATTAAATATGAAAAGGGTAACATTCACCAAGCTAATTTAAACATGAAGACTTGTTATTAAACCAACGTCCTGATTCATAATTTCATTGGATTCATTCTAATCCTTCCTATAGTCTTTACAGATGCAATCTGTGTAGGGGGTTAAAATGGACAAATATCGTGGCCATGAACTGTTTGTGTTATTATTTTGTGTTATTTATACTAGACCTTACCCGTTCAAAGATGTGTGCTCCAAAATATACTGTGCAGAGTGTGGGTTGTGGGGAAAGTTACTGTAACTGGTGCGTGCGTGAGAGCATCATGTAAGGAGCAGCTCATGGAGGAGTGTATATTTATTTACCCGTTGGAAGATGAGACACACATCAAACGCACCTGGTGAAAGCGTGAGAGAGAGAGAGAGAGATAGAGAGAGAGAGAGAGAGAGAGAGAGAGAGACAGAGAGAGAGAGAGAGAGAGAGCACATTCCTAACTGTGAGAGAGGGAGCTGTGTGTGTGTGTGTGGGGCTACAGATCCCATGGCCTGGAGGAACAGACCGTAACCCTGGCAACAGACAGTAGAAAACGCTAATAAACAGCTTTAATTTGGGAGAAATGAAATTCGGGCTTCACAGTTATGTCAGGTGTGTTCATATGCTAATGGTGATGCGATTTCAGATCAATTGCTCCAGCCACTGAGGAGAAACGCTGTTACAGACGGACGGACAGACATTCGCAAAATTATATGTTTGATATACACACACACACACACGCACGCACGCACGCACGCACGCATATATATATATACATACATACATATACTGTATACATATATATATGTGTGTGTGTGTGTGTGTGTGTGTGTGTGTGTGTGTGTGTGTGTGTGTGTGTGTGTAGGACATCAAATAAAGTACAGCTATTCTCCCCTCCGCCATGCCACTAAGGGCAATGGCCTTGAGAAGTGCTTGAGAACAAAGCATTTGCAGTGAATAGGATATCATGTGCATACGTGTAGTCCAAGGGTTTCCAGACGGTGGCATAGCCCTTCCCTGTTCTGGTTCACTTGATTGGCTCAGCAGAAGATTCTGGTGTTTCCGGGTTCTAACCTGATGCCAATCTAATCAAACAAAGCAACTGAACCGGAACAAGAAATGGGTATGCCACCTTCTGGAAACCCAGGACTACGGCTATGCACACAGCCTATTATTGCAGGATCAGACAGCAAAGCTGGAAATTCTAAGTGCACTCGTTGGGGTTGCAATAGGCATTATAGGTATGGTTAAAGACCCTTAAAGGCCCTTTTCAACTGCACTACAGAATGGTTCTGAGCACGGTTAATGACTGCGTGTGCATGGTCTGGCTCTGGTTGCCTGGGCAGGGTATAACGCCTGCTCAGTTGGCCTGCTCGCTATCCGTGTTGAGCATACCATCATGTTCAACCAACAGTGCTTTATGACATACTGTAGGTGATATGATTCATAAACATGACGCCACACACTGGGTGTTTGCGTCTACGTCATATAACATGCAATCCTAAACAGTTTTCAGTTGTTACAAAGATGTCCAAATAGGCGGCATGGACAGTGGTAAGTTTTGGCACCGGTTTAAGTAATATGTTTTAATCACGCAAATCGGTAAACAGTATGTCATCAACATGGATCTGTCACATTTAGCGCCACCATCAAGCCGATTTTTTTAAACACATTTTTGGACACTGCTCCTACAGATTTTGCCCTAACATCACACAAAGGGGTACACAGTATGTCTAGAGTCATGTCATCAACATGGATCTGTCCCATTTAGCGCCACCATCAGGCCGATTTTTACATGCGACCTGACAGCCGTTTATCTCCCGATTTAGGGAGTCTTACTGGTTAATGTTTTGTTAAGGTTAGGTACCATTTGTACAGTTAGTTATTGTTAGGGTAAGGACCTGGGGGAGGCTGTGCCTTCCCAGCAGGTGCAGTAAATATCTCCCTAGCTAAGCTTTATGTTGGTACAAAGCTTCACATTACGTTCAGCCGGTACTGAATGTAATCAAAACGTATTAGTATTGCACAAATCAACACACTAAAGCCCTTTGCACACAGGCACGTTTATCCGTACGGATAAATCTGACAATTTCACTTTTTAAAAAGAAAACAATGATTCTCTACGACCTCATGCACACCGGATCCGAATTGGCCGTGCGACGAGTGGCTGCGGCCGTGCGTTTTTTTCTCGATCGAACCTAGTTCGATTCGTGCTTTAAGCCCTTTGCACACAGGACAGTTGCGTTTCTTCCGTTTGCTGTGTGAATAAAACACATTGGATTTGGTGTGCAAGGCTGTGCGGAATCGGCGCTGCGGATCCCAAAAGGAGTCATAAAAGGAGTGATGAGTTTTTCACCGCATGCGACAAGACGCACGAATCGAACTGGGTTCGATCGAGAAAAAAACGCACGGCCGCAGCCACTCGTCGCGCGGCTAATTCGGATCCGGTGTGCATGAGGTCATAGAGAATAATTGTTTTCTTTAAAAAAAAAAAAATTGTCCGTTTTATCCGTGCGGATAAACGGGCTTACTGTAACATCGCACAATGACTAAACATTTGAAAACTTGACAGTGGCTTGACCGAATCAGTCTTTGACAAATCCACCCGTTTCCTTTCGGCCTGTTGTCTTCCTGTAATTCCACTGACTGGTGCATCCATGCTCTCAGCCATGCTTCTCGTTTTTTCCCCTCCCCAAGCCCTATATTCATGCAGCTGGACACATTTACAAGCCAGTGAAATGCAGTCACCCCTCCCTGAGTGGACAAAGCAACATTGCCAGTCTACACTCGTATATCTCCAAAATATATTATATACATGTGTTTATAACTCACCACAGCAGCAACGCTCGCATCCATCTGCACTTAGCTGCAGACTCCTCCTTCATTAGCCAATGGCACCTTTAGCTTATGGTCAGAGCCTCGGCAATGTCTATAGTATAATGAAATTTATGAAGAAGAGCCACTTGGTATGCTAGCTATGCGGCAGCAAGTCCCCATGCTCAGAGAAATCCACACGTTCGCTTTTATAGATTGCATAATGGCTTGCATGAAAATGGTTTCACACTAACATAAATCAAATGTCAAAATACAACCGGAGCAAGACAATTCCCAGGGTGCGCACATGGACACACACATGCACGCGCGTGCGTGCGTACACACACACACACACACACACACACACACACACACACACACACACACACACACACACACACACACACACACACACACCACACACACACACACACACACACACACACACACAAGAAAGGCAGATGCACATACTCAAAGGACTCAGCCATCCAAAGAGCTTACAGCCTTGCTTATGCAGATACATGTAGTGCCTAATAGCATACATAATAATTTATTAAGAAATGTTAAATATTCATCAATATTAAATTAATCATTTATAGCAGATCTTTAAATTAAAGGGTGTCCTTGAAGTTTTAGATGTGCAGAGGTGTCTTCGGCAAAGAGACAATCCCCTGTGGACATGTTAAATCTCTGATGTATAACACTTGGACCGCTATTGTTTAATGACTCTCCCCACTCCCCACTTTGATATAGCCTTTCACAGAGGAAAAGAAACACACAAGCGCAGAGAACAAATGTCCCAGTAAAAGTCATTAATTGCTAGTGCCATAATTAACATTATCACCCTGTAGAAGAAGAGGGAAATAACACGCTACCGAAACCTGCAGCGCAGAAAACAGGGAAGAGGAAACGGGAATGTAGCAGTGTCAATTGAACAAGTTGAATTACTGTCACTGTCCCTCATACATCTCTCTCTCTCTCTCTCTCTCTCTCTCTCTCTCTCTCTCTCTCTCTCTCTCTCTCTCTCTCTCTCTCTCTCTCTCTCTCTCTCTCTCTCTCTCTCTCTCTCTCTCTCTCTCTCTCTCTCTCTCTCTCTCTCTCTCCTCTCTCTCTCTCCTGTCTCTGTTTCTAGTCTCACTCACTTTATCCAACTCAAGGTCATTGTTCTGGTACCTGTCTCCATCTCCTGCCTTCAGGAAATACCGCGAACAGCGCTATGGGATGAAACACTAACAGCATTTTTAGGTGGTAGTACTAGCATGTGCTTCACAATGAACCCCCCCCCCCCCCCCCCCAACACAATGGTAGAAAATGTGTTGACATTTGCTACAGGACAGGTTGTGTGCTTTTGTGAACAGTTTATGGCATTATGTTGCTCCATCAGTGTATCTTTCTTTGTTGATGCTGCCATTTGTTCATGTGGGTGCACTAAACCAATGGCTCCCAAACTAGAAGTCTGTCGAGTCCCAAAAGAGAAATCAGATGTTTGCCCGCAGGACCCAAACTAGTGAAAATAGCAGATCTAAAAGTACACAACGCGTCGCTTTGAGCCGGGGTTGCAAGCTTGTAGATCGGTTATTTTCACAACTTCTTTATATTTTTTTTATTTATGGAAATTTCTTAGAATAGTTTTTTAAATTCGTAGCCTATATATTTAAATAAGAAATCTTTTGAAATGTATATATTTTTAAATGAAAAGGAAAATAAATAAAAATTGGTCCGTGACCCACAGTCCCGACCCACTATTTCACTACTTCTTTATTAATATTTTTTATAATTATTTATGGAATTTCTTAGATTTGTTTTAATCAATATATATGTAAATAAGAAATCTTAGGAAATGTAGGAAAATGAAATTACCCATAAAAACCGGCCCGTGACCCACAGTCCTGACCCACTGTTTGGGAAACTAAATAACATTTCATTGTGTGTTTCATACAGTGACAAATAAACATCTTATATCTCATCTCATCCTTTGCAAGAATGAAGACATCAGCCCACATAAGGCGGTAGAGAGGGGAAGGACGCGGCTCCTTGCCAGGGCACACCGGCTGGTGAGACTGCGTGGGGACACACTGTTACACAGCAGCCCAATGCCAACCCCTCATGTGCCCATGCGGGCTCCAGAGCCTCCGGGGCAGGCCGAGGTCACCTGGGTACCCTGCCTCCACACCTGTCCTCCTCCTCACCTTCTCGACCTCACATACAGGTACACCTGGACCCCCTTCTTGAACAGGCAATGCAAGGTTACCATGTGCAGATGGAGGAAAAATCGGATTTCCCACTTATTGTAATTCAGTCGGAAAATAGGAGTAGCATTCCCTCTCATTCCATATCCAGCATGGGCAGGTGGAGAGATGCTATGTTCAGACTGGTAGCCCAAATCCGAATTGTTTGGCCTATCCAGATTGGAATGAGAATTTGGTTTGATCACGTCTGAACAGCCAAAAATATAAATTTATAATAAATAATTGCACATCCGAGCCCCTTTCCTAGGTGGTTCGCTCAAATATGATTTCTGAGGATCTGTCTCAGTCTGGACACTGAAGCCAGACTTATACTTTGTCGTATGACAGTGTTGATTGCAGTACAAGCTCAACGATGCGATCTAAAGGTCTACAATGTGTCACACTGAGGCAAGAATGTGTGACGTGTTGTAGATCTTGTCTATTTCCACCAAGCGACAGAGTATAAAATCCTTACAAAGGCTGATGTCGTTAAGTCATTTTTACCACAGCAACCAATGCAGATAGGTTGACGGTGTCTGAAATGTACACATATTTGACTCAAATCTGGTCAAATCAGTCCTAAAGATGGTACTTGAGAAACACATTGCTTTTGGATGCAGTCTGAACAAAGCCTATGTCAAATCTTTCTGTATCAGTAATAGCTAGTTTGAGGGCAAGGGTTAGGCAAAAAAGCCGGCTTATTAAAGATTACACTTTCCATGGTAGCAAATGATCAGTAGCTAATTCATTGTGTGGCCCTCTCTCATCACTCCCTAAGCCTACTTATCAAAGGGCTTACACCTACATCTCCAGCTGATGAGGGCTTGTCTTATCACACAGTGCATATAGCGGAGGCAGAAAGCAGCCCGATATTAGATTCCATCTTCAGGTCTCTTCACTTGGGTCTAATCATTGCATGTGATATGGAGTGAAATATGCGCACTAAACCTACAGCCTAATGGATTTTGACTTTTTTATTTTTTGGCTGTGTGAAATGCATAGAGATCTGAGCATTTAATCCAGTTTCTTTTATACGTCGCAACCAGTGAGACGCTGGCCTTTTGATAAAGGCTCTTAACCCTGCTTCATTTCCTTGTTTCAAGTGTTTCCATCTCAGCACAGTACAAATTAATTTCCTTTAAGTGTCTTCAAATTGCTCAACAACAATGGCATTTTGACTGTCACAAGTCCTTTGATATTAAGTTGTTTCGTCGAAGAAATTAATTTCCTTACATACTGCACATGGATAATATACCATATCGCACCAGCCGGGAAGCCCTATAGTCTATAAAGGCCAGGCTTTTCACATGAATCCGGCGATATTCCCTAGAAAGAAGAATGCAAGCGGCCAGAGCACCCAGCACTGAAATAGCATCACCCAGGGCTACTTCTGATTGAATGTTTTATCACAGACAAATCCTGAGTGGAGGAAAAAAAGAAATAATTCATTCATCCTGCTCAAGTAAAGGACCGTAACAACCATGTAATTCCTCAGAGATTTTCCCTTTTACGGAGCACTTTGATTTGTCATGTTCTTCATGTTCTTCTCATCCCTCTTTCTTCCCCGCACTCTGCCTGTGTGGTGGGTATCGCATGCTGTAATTCAGCTTTTTTTTTATAACCCCTGCTCGCTCATTCACCTATTGAGTATCTGCCTCTGTTAGTTCCAGGGCCACACGAGTTCATCACTCTGCCTCAGTAAAAGGATACAATAAGTATGTGTCCAGGGCAGCTCAGGAAGGGCATGGATATCCATCAGCGGAACTTATGATGGATCACGTCGGCGTATGGGATGAATAGACATGCAACGCAAAACACACTGAGGCCAAAATGGGGAGGAATATACATTACCTCCATTTAATCATCTGCGCCTGTGTTAGCGAGGCAGGCGGGCCTTGCTCTCTCTCCCTCTCTCTCTCTCTCTCTCTCTCTCTCTCTCTCTCTCTCTCTCTCTCTCTCTCTCTCTCTCTCTCTCTCTCTCTCTCTCTCTCTCTCTCTCTCTCTCTCTCTCTCTCTCTCTCTCTCTCTCTCTCTCTCTCTCTCTGTGCTGCCTTCAAAAGCTTCGTACAGATTGATTATGTACAGAGAAGCAGCGAGCACAGCCGCAAAACACCTGCCAAGAAGCAGAGGCGGTAAGCTTTCTCACTGGTGAACAAAAAAAAAAAGGAAGAATCATGTAAGGAGCCAGCGAAAAAGGAAAGAAAGGATTACATCCTGAAGTATACATTTCTAAGATTACTACCGCAAGGCTTTTATTTTTCGGCACAACAATGCTAAATTGACTCTTCGGAATCAAAATGAGCTGACTTTCACTGAGTCTCCCAACTGTCAGAGTCAAGTAACTCTTTGTTCCTTTGTGGAAAGATGAGTAGAGAAGAGGACATGGCATGCTGATAAAGACTGATGACTTGTTAATCTTCAATGGGACAGAAGAGGTGAAAGTTCATTGGAGAATTGAGGTGAGAAGTCAGAGGATATCAGAGTTTCCACAGCTGTGAGATAGAGTAGCCTACCAGCACGGTCTGGTAGAGAGAAGCAGGTCATTATAGGAAGGAATACAGAAAAAAACATGGAAAACTGATAAGGTGTTCAGTGGGTTTAAAGTCTCATCATCACCGCATGCACGTAGCCGTCTTCATGCCCCAGGCCTTATTTAACCTCCAAGTTAAAATACTCACAGCCTTTTACACCCACATGAAACTGGGCCATTAAGGTCATCCTGGATAAATGTATTCATGAAATGTGATCTGCATGAATGGGAATAAAGATAGGCTATTAGAGCTGTGATATGGCGTGGCCATAGAAATCCCAGCACCGACGGTTTGATTGATGATTATTAGCGTTCTTGTCCTAAATCTATTTTACAGGACGTGTCATATTCATTTCACATTAACGCTGCCAGGGTTAGTCGCTTCCAGTGCTAAAAACGTAAACATGCCTCCTGTCCTAGTGTATATTGAAGAGAGCAGCCTTTACGTGTCAAGGCTTTAACACCAAAGAATGTGCAGTCTCTCTCTCTTGAGACAACGGAAGGAAACCACTGCTGGGTTTCAACTCAGTTTGCTCCCTGTCTAAAGATGGGATTTTGAAGGACTCTCACCTAACTAAAGATGAAGGGAGAGACAGCAGATTGGGAGGAAAAGCAGGCGATGGGAAGGGGAGCGATCGGGGAGCGATTCTGTACCACTTGAAAAGACACTTTCCATGAAGGGGGAGCAAAGCGCCTTTTATGTTTCTTTCATGAGAGGATGAAGACATAGGGAGCACTCGGTTTATTTCGAATATACATGGAGAGGTTGAACTGCTCTTTTATCCCGATTCAATAACACTCACCGCTCATGCATATAGATAAGAGGTATGCAAATCAAAGCCCTCACAGTCATGTGTTTGTCTTGTTTTGCTTCGAGGAGTATCAAATCTATGAAAGTGTGTTTTACGGCACACAAACTGCAAAGGGGATGTTTCATCACAACAGCTGTTCACAAAGGTAATACAGTATGGAAATAGATAACGCCTCCTATAGTCCAACACAAGATTTCATTTTTAATAGCCAACGTATAAAAGCATGGATAAAGTGATGGTTAAAATGATTGTGATCCCCACTACTCCTCTGTGCAAATGTAGTTGGGAGTTTAAAATGACCACTCAGGATTTTACAGCGTAGTATATCGTCGTTGTCGGGTGGAAACCTTGTATGTCCAAAACCGTTTGTTTTTATCATTTAAGAAAATTAACTAAACTAGTGAAAACAGCCGATCTGGCGCGAGGCGTTGTGTGCTTGTAGATCTGCTGTTTTCACTACTTTTGTGCGACGGCCCTGTATGATGAAGCAGGGCTTTACTTCGCGAAAAAACGTTCACATTTGAAACTTGGAGATACGAGGTTTTCACCCGACAACGACGATATATAAAGTAAGTGCTTTCACCTTTTGGAAACAACTGGGTTTTCGTCCCTCCTGCTTTGCAGCTGGAGTCTCGTGGAGGTGCATCCATCTGACAGAGTGGCGTGGTGATATGGCGGACAGTCTCTCACAGCCAGGGGCCGAAGAGCTCTGCTCACCTCTTGTCTCATCCGGGAAGCCCTAGGGCTGGACCGAGGGAAGAGAGAGAAGGCTGAAGGCAGCGGGGCCGGATGAAAAACGAGGGTGTCACAGCATTGTTGCAAGGTTAGCACACCCGCTAATGGAGCTGTGCTGGGGCAGGGCACCCTGAGGATCGACCCCGCCGAGGGGGGCATGTACAAGCCTAAGATAAACTACTGTAGGGGGCATGGCACTGCCCCAAGCCCCTCTACTGCCCGCTAAGCACTCGTGCAAACACGCACACTCGCGCACAGGGGCGTCGCACCAAATTCTGGGCCCTGGGTACAAGGATTCACTGCGGGCCCCCCCCATGAATGTTAACTATTGAAAAATAGCAGATATACAAGCTCACAGCGCGGCACCGAGTGCCGCGCTGCGAGCTTGTATATCTGCTATTTTTGAAAAATCGTGGAAATGTGTGCAAGAAAAACCTATGTCAAGGACCCCCAAGATGATAATGTATTTGGCCACGGACCCCGATCTCAAAATATTTAGTTCCAGGGACCCCCAGAAGCAAAATTTGAGTCAGAAATGTTTGCTTAAAAAATACATATATTCAAAGATTTTCACACATTTTCACAACTTTTCAAAAATTGCAGATCTACAAGCTCGCAGCGCGGCACTCGGTGCCGCGCTGTGAGCTTGTATATCTGCTATTTTTCAATAGATAAAGTTACTAGGGCCCCTCCACCTTGGGCCCCGGTAACTCAGTCCCACTTTCCTACCCCTTGTGACGCCCCTGCTCGAGTCGCGCACGTGGACGGACACACACACAACACACACACACACACACACACACACACACACACACACACACACACACACACACACACACACACACACACACACACACACACACACACACACACACACACACACACACACACACACACACACACACACACAACACCCTCTCAATATTTGTAGCTGACCATCAGATGCAGCGCTGAGAGATCCCCACTGTTCCTCATAAGGCACAGCGTTTGACACAGCACTATTCTGTGTTTATATAAAGCTGAGAAACGTTGTTATTTAACTCTGATGGGTCAGGGTTAGAAGAGCACAGGGTCATTTCATCATCTCAGCTGACAACATCACAACTTCACCGTCTGCAGCTGAGAGAGCTTTTTTTTTCTTTTTGCCTAGAAGTTATTGAATGTTTTCTTTTTATTTTCCGCACAGAATGAACGGTTATCCAGCCTAAACCCATAACTATCAAATGTTGAAGACTACTGTTGTAGTAGCGGGAGACCTCTGGCTGAAAGGGGCAAAGCTGATTGAAAGAGCAGACGCAGGACATTGAGTGAGATGGGACCACTCCGGGGTTCGTGTTTCAGAACAGCGCGCCAAGCCGTGTGGCTGTCCAGCTTCACCGTGTTCTGTAGGCTACATCATGGGAACGCGCTGGTGACCCCACTTTTCAGCAGCACAGAAGGATTTCAACACAGACAGGTACTTTCTGATGATCCCTTACAGCTCAGAGCCAGCGCGCCGACAGCCAACAGAGAAATGAGAGGAAATAAAGAGTGGGACATATGGCTGACTTGCTCCTGCAGTGCAGAGACAGGCTGATGAGCGGTCAGGGGTGCGAAGTTCAAGGCAGAGGGGAACGTTGGGAACGACGTGCCCTGGAAGGTCTCCCTGTCACACGGGACTCCGCGTTGACAAAGAAGGCTCTGTTTGGCAGAATGGCAGCCATATTAATGACCAGTTTATCGCTGTTTGTCAGGGGAGGGGGGGAGAGGAAAAGAGGGGGAGAAGGGAAATGTTTCCCAGCAGGGCTTTAAGGAGACTAACTTCCTGCCAGGAGAGGGAAGGAATGCTGACATCTTCCTGTTGGCTGCTCATAGGTGCTCTTGATTGGTCAAGGGGGGATACTGATAGGTCAGTTAGCCATGCTTTGATTGGACAGAAGGAATGTGGAGAGGTCGGTGGAGTCCAGCCAGTGTCAGGGCCAGGGCGAAGGATTAAATAAGAGATAAATATCCCCCAATACGAGAAACATGAAAGGAAACAGGGGGCACAGGCTTGAGAAGAGAAAAACAAGAGGAAGAAGAAAGAAGTGTGTTCTACTCTGAACCTTACAGTAGGTCTATTATTATCCTATAATTTGTCTCTCTATTGTCTAGGGTTCTGAGCATTCTAATTCAACCGTACCCATGTACAACCCAAGCCATCACATCTGAAGCTGATCTGATATTGCTAACTTAGACAAAAAGCTAGCTTGTTCCTAATTCTGGCATCTGGTTTGCACAAATAACGTATTCCCTTGACTTATCCTGGCATTTCCAAAATACAGATAATATAAAGAGGATGCGCACATACACAAATCTCATGGCTTTTCATGGCAAGAGTATAGGGTTTGGGAGAATTGGTTTTATGCACATACAAAATATAACTCAACTCAATTGATCAACTCAACAGCGCAATCTGATCACCTGTACTTACTGTAGATTAAAAAGATGTGGTTGCCACACCCCTTACTTAGACCAAACTAAACTATAATTGTTAGGGGGGAAGGGGTTAAGCTGGAAACCAGACCAATCTGCCAGTGCCAAATAAATACAGTATATGTACTGTATACTATATAGTCTGGCCATGCCAGGTTAGGAAGGGGTCACAGAGACCATAATATTTTCAGTGTCCACCGAATACTTCCAGAGAACCTCCTTACTCGCACTCCACACGGTGTAGTGCCTTGCCGAGTACATGCTGCATCCACATCTCACTGGATCCTCCCCACTTGAAACTCTGCAGGCCTTAACAGTTCCCAAAAGTCAATTCCATGACATCACACATGTAGCTTTTGAATTGCCAAAACAATAATCAACCGGATGGGATTATTAACTGGATCAGCAATGACCTAGGCCCTTAATATCCTTAATATATTTACATCAGAATCTACGGATTAGCACATAACACTTTCCAACATCCGAAGGATCAGCCCCTTCCTCACTAAGGAGGCTGCAAGACCTCAGTCATCTCCAGGTTTGACTGCAACTGTCTCCTTACTGCCCTTTCAGCATGCTCACTATAGCCCCTCCAAATAATCCACCTGGTCTTTTTCAATCTCCCAAAACCTCCCTAGCCAATGCTCCACACATCCTAGACTCTTCTCCTTCCTGGCTCCCAAGCTGTGGAATAAACTCCGCCTTGCAGTCAGAACAAGTCTGCACTCACTCCCCATGTTCTGCTGCAGTCTGAGAACTCACCTCTTCAGACCCTACCTCACCCTACCTCACCCCTAGTACTCCTCTGTACTTTTTGATAGTGATATATGCAGATATATTTAGTGCGTGTGTGTGCGCGTGCGCGTGTGTGTGTGCGTGCATGTATGTGCACACATGCATGCATGAGTGCGTGTGTCCAGACATGATCTCGCATTCCGCTGGACTGATCATCAGTGTTTCGTGCACGCCACCAGTATGCCAAACACTACTGATTTTTCGTATTCCAAGTGTATAATTGGCTTTGAAGGTTTGTAAGAGGGGACTATTTTACAAATGGTCCCAAATTCCACTCGCATTGATGGGCCTCTAAACAACGCAGATACAAAAGCTATTTCACTTACTATAGACCCATAACCAGTCACAAATGCTGCAGAAAATTAATTTATATATTATACTATATGCTTCTACTGAGGATGAAAAGAGAGAGAGAAAATGGGTGAAATATGTTCTTGTCCAGATAATTGAACTGTGCCACTACAGTATGACAGGACATGCAATTACCGCGTCAACGCACAACTTCATCATGCCATAGGCCACCGGTTTTCACAAGGATTCTAACGAAGCACACCCCACTCTGCTCTCCCCCTTTCCTGGCTCAGTCCACAAGCTGAGCCCTGTGAAGAGGAGACCTGAAAAAAAAAATGAAAAAAGCCTGAGGTTTTGTGGGGTTCCCTCTTGAGCTGTGACATCACTGCTGCCGACGCCACTAATCTCTGCGGCATTGCTCTTTGGCCGGGCCGCACCAGAGAACACCTGATCCTGATGGAGAGAGTGCGAGAAGGACTGTGTGAGTCAGTGGTGTCAATGTGACAGTGTGCATTAGCGTTGTGTATGTATTTGTCATGTGTACACTGGGATCTGTGTGAGTTGGGGAGGTGCACTGAGCTACAGTGAAAGGCCGGATTGAGACTAGGGGCCCTTCTGGGGCCCTTCACCAAAGCCCCTGTAGTGGCTCTAACAAAGCTTCTCTTATTCAGGGCAGCAGACTGAGGCCCACAGGGAGAAAACCTCAAAGACTTTAACAACACCTCAAACCCCAGCCACCATGATGGCTTGTTTCTTTCATTATTAAACTCAAACTGGGGGCTCTGTGGGTGCCAGTGTGGGCATGCCCGTATTAAAGAGAAAATAAGCCTCTGCCCACACACTATCGCTCACATGGCACAGACACCCACAGGCATTATTGCGTGGAAATTTCCAGCACCAGCATCTCATCACACTGTGTAATATGTTTCCATGTGTGGTGGCAATTAAAGAGTCCAAACACAGGAGGTGTAATAGGAGCCACGCTGGCTCTCATGTGCAGAGACCACAGTGTCTCTCCAGTCCCTTTTAAACAACAGTACAGTGGAACTTACTACCTTACACAGCTCCTCACTGAGCAGCCACGCAAGCTTATAGCCTGTAATATCAACTTACATAGCTAAATCCTCAATCCTCTCTAACCGGCATCTATTACAAAAAGAAAAGGTATTTCAAAGGATATTTCAGTTTGGTTGATTTTTTCTTTCCCTTTCAGGGGTGGGCAACTTTGATGATGGTGAGGGCCACTATATTTCCACCTTCACTCCAGAGGGCCACATTGCATATTGTTACGTCCTACTTTGTCATTCTAGTATATCTCATACAAAAGAAGCAAAAATAGCAGATCTACAAGCTCAAAACGCATCGCTCTGCGATGCGTTTTGAGCTTGTAGATCGGCTATTTTTGACAGCTGAAACAGCTGAAATAATAATATATCAGTATTCCGGTATAAACCTGAGGGCCGCATGTGGCCCCCGGGCCGCCAGTTGCCCATGTATGCGCATATACAATATTTCGCCATTTTATACTCGCCACTTTAACCAACCAACAGCACTCAATCCAAACAGTGATATTGGTTAAAGGAGTAGTTCACCCCCAAAATGACTTTTTTTCTATTGATTACTCAGGCCATGGAGAGTAGAGTTCAATAATATTTTTTGGTTTTTGTCACATTCCTAAGACAAAATCTTGATTCGAGTAAATTTACCCCCATTGATTCCGGATGGTGACCCCTTTCAAAACGGGTCACCATCCGGAATCAATGGGGGTAAATTTATTGTTATCACATTTTTGTCTTAGGAATGTGACAAAAACCAAAAGATATTATTGAACTCTACTCTCCATGGCCTGAGTAATCAATAGAAAAAAAGTAATTTTGGGGGTGAACTACTCCTTTAACTACTAGCAATCTACACTTCTTCGTATTTATTTTTGTGGATTGCATCATGTGAGTTATTGAGGACTTAATGAGCTTATTTGTGACAATACTGATAAGAATGGACAGAAGGAGAACCTTGAACATGTTTGTTCAGTGTGGAAGTGGATACAGTATCCTACCAATTCTAAATGTATTTAATTCCTCAATATTCTACTAGTTCTTAAGGATTAATCATATTCAGCGCAAACTGAAAACTTGTGAAAAACTGACAAAGGAAATTACTTATTTTTTAACCTTACTAGGAAGTGTTGGCCATGTATCACCACATGGATAATGATTATGGTGGTGACTCTTAATTAAAAGCGGTTGACAGGAATTTGTTGTTTTCATCTTTGTTGAAATTATGTGATATGTTATAAACTACTACTACTACTACACACACACACACACACACACACACACACACACACACACACACACACACACACACACACACACACACACACACACACACACACACACACACACACACACACACACACACACACACACACACACACAATATTTATAGCTGACTATCGGATGCACCCCACTACTGTATACTGTGTATGTACCTGTATGTACAGTACTGTATGTGGGGAGGGAGGGAGAGAAAGGGAGCATATTGCCAAGGAATCTTCGTGCTTCCCGGAGGATGAACCCCACGGACCCATGTGGCCTTTCCTGTATAGCGACACACTAAGGCCAATATTTCCAGTTGCAAACTTTTTTTGTCTCCTTTTTCCACTTTCAGCAACACTTGTGAGACTGTGGCACTCTAAGGCAATATCAGCTGGCTAAAACCACTTTGGTTCGGTTTGGTATAAGGAGCAACATTGTTTCTAGGGGCTGCTAAGCAGGGCTTTTGACTTTTTGTAGAGTTGTTCTATTATAGTCAGATAACACTTCACTTGGGCAGAAATCCCTACTGTAGCTCCAGGCTAACATTTCAACATCCACTGCACCAAACCAGTGCATATAAACAGTCGGTGCAGACAACAAAACCACATTCAAAAGAGTTGGATTCAACATCAAATATTGTATTTTAAATATATAGCCAAGTCATAAAATATGGGCCATTGGGGTTTCAATTGGAAGCCAATGGTCTGATTCATCAAACGAAAATCATTGTTTAGTGGAGATATCATGAAGGCAAAGCCTGACTGTCTGCCTGGTCCAACTGGTCCCGATTATAGTTGATCTGCAGCTTTGGGAAATCAATACTCCTCTGGAGGAGGTGCTGATAGGAAACCAGGGGTTTGCTCTCATATCCTGTGTCTGATTTCCTCCTTTCTCCTGGTCCCTGGCTTTCTTTTTATGGGTTTTGAGATGTTGTTTTACCATTGCATGGCTTTGAGAGGTTTCACAGAACTTTCCCAAAACATCTGTATATGAATGAATACAAAGAGAACCACTGGGGATCATAATCTAGTCACCTGTGTCAAACGTCCATGCACATCAACTAGGGGTGGGCGATATGGTGATAATTATTGTTAAGACGATACAATGTCTCCACGATATGCCTTTTCAGAGATATTGTATATATTGTGATACAAATGAGGGAGCCTTGTAAGAAATCCTGTTTAATCGTTAATACAGAGATGCATTGCAGAATTCAATTTAAACCTGCATTTTGGTCTAAATCAGTAGTTCTCAAACTTTAAAATGTCAAGGTCTCCACTTAACTCTGACAGTCAGAGTTACATACTTGTAAAGTTCAATTTAGACCTCCCAAAAGGAACCCAGAGTGTAGTTAAGTAACTTGAAAAATAACCATAAAAACCAATGTGAAAAAGAATCGTGATAAAATCGTGTATCATGATACAGCTTGGGAAAATATTGTGATATTGTATTTTTCCATATCGCCCACCCCTAACATCAACCTGCATGTGCGCATATACACGCGTGTCGCTTGCAGATACACGCTTACGCCCACACACACATTTCCAGAAACCCGTATGGTGATTACACAAAAACCCCACCTACAGAACCACAGCACGACATGCTCAGGTTTTGGCCCTATTCTGAAAACCATATCTCCTGTACGGAGAAATATATTTTCCACCCACCCCAATACCTCATGAGCAATGAGCCTTACTAATACTGGAAATGGACAACGATCTGTCATCCACAACCGAGATCAAGCTGAGAGCATTGTGGAATTTGACTGAGAGTACGCAAGCTCCTGAGACGCACTTGTGATAATTTGTCACTGCAGCATCATCCACCCACATTCTCAAACTCTGACCCGTCCATATACTGATACGATTTTGCATCATTACAAAGATGTACATAGACTCAAATATCAGAGATATGGCCAGTCTATGTACTCAAATATTGGCCAAGGAGAGATAATTATCTGCAGTGTATGACTATATACATGTAACATGCCTGAGAAAGTGTTAGAGAGACAAGTATGGTGAGCTGACGCTGTTGGTCTTATGGTATTGAGGGCCAGAGGGAAAGTGCGTTGGGGACAGTGGGGTTAATAGTCCAGGGAAGACAGGCCTGGCACCAGCATGTTATAATAATACACTTGGCAGCCAGAGTGGTGTCAACCCCTTAATTCCCCCCGGGAGAGAAGGACACAGACTAATCTGTATTCAGTCCTGACATTGTCCACATCTGATATGGAACATTAGCCCCTAACTCTCTCTATAGACTAGTGTCCTTCAGTTTATATTACTTTATGTTAATAGAGAGAGAAAAGTCCATGTGCTGTCGTTTGTCATTGTTAGCGGGGGTGCTCCCTACGCCTGTTTGAAATGCATGTGTTTACCAGAGAGAGGGGGAAGGTAAACCTGACCGTTCAGGGAACCTCCTCATTTCTGCGTCTCTATTGATCTCTGATCCAACCGAGAGCCTCCCGTCTCCCCTCCTCCCTCTCCTTGACAGCGTTCTCTTCGCGTGCCATCTATTTTCTGTGCACGAACGTCAGCTATGTGCAGCTACAGTATGCTTAGCTGCAGTTGTTGAGTCAATGAGAAATTGTGAGCAGCAGTTAAGTGGAGACATGGTTTAGGGTATCTGGTCCATAGCGTTTGAAGGAGTTCCTTCTAACACCCTCTGGTCCATAGCAGAGGAGAACTCCTTCTAATGCTATAAGGACCAGAGCTAGGTTTAAGGTGGTGGTTTTTAAACTTTTTGTGACCAAGGCACACCAGCGGCTGTCACTATTTTTGAAAATGTGTGGACAAACACTAAATATATACAGTATATGTTTTAGCCCGGGCCGCCGGGCACAGTGGTCCGGGCACTCTAGGCTGCAATGCCAGCCTGACAGCGTGTCGCGAGTTCAAATCCTGTTCCAGACAAACTTTGTTGCGTGTCACTCCCCATCTCTCTCCCCATTTCCTATCAATAAAGGCATAAAATACATATTTTTAAAAATATTTGTTATCTCATTATTTATTTTTTAAGCAGACAGAAATGTCTGCTTATGAGGTCTTTGGGCTATATGAATTGTCTCCATATTGGGCAATGAGTGTATGCAAAGTACTGATGTAGCAAATAACAATTCATCACTTGTTGTATACGTATGTGTGCTCGGGTGGCACAGGGTTAAAGTACCTGCTCACAATCGTGGAGTCAGGTTAAAGTACTCCACCACGGTGCATCCCGTTTGCAGAGCCTCCAGAGTAGGGAAGGAATTAGTTGGTATCCCATTGATGCTGCAGCACCTTCTCTGCAGACATTCCAGCTCAGCAAGTGTTTTGGGAGGCCGGCCCAGAGAAGTGAAGCCATATTCTAGCACTGGTCTGATAAAGGTCACTTATACCTGGGTCAACACAACTGGGGGAGCTGTGCTCGTTTAGCCACTCAGATAATGAACCCTTGGCTGAGCCTTCTTCAGCATAAACTGAACGTGTGCAACCCATTTCAGATCAGATCTGAGAGATGTATTCCATGGAGCTTGAACGTCAATGATTGGTCTTCTATAGCCTGATAACTGTTATCATCCCTGGGATTGATATACGATTGATACTGTATATTGTCCAACCCTATGGGACGCATAATTTATGTCTGTTTCAGAATTGTTACTACTGCTGTAAAACAATTTTCTCCTCAGTCCATAACCTTAGACGACTCAGGGCGACAAGCGACCTCGTCCTCAACAGTGATGTGGACATCAGGGATGTGGACATCAGGGATCTTCATATAGGAAGGGATTTGTTCCCCTGGCATCTCCATATATGGGCATAAAAGGGAAGGACACATCAGTATGACATCACACTGCTGACATCAGTATGACATCACACACATGATCCCTTATATAAGACTGGCATTATCTACAGAGAGGTCAGATGCAAGCAGCTCTCGAGGAGAGACCCCATTGCCTTCCGTACGAGACACAGTGATGTGGACATCAGGGATCTCCATTAATGGACATAAAAGGGATTTGTTCCCCTGGCATCACAGCCTGGGATCTCCATATCTCCATATATGGGCATAAAATGGATTTGTTCCCCCTGGCATCACAGGTATCTTTCTAACAGGGCATCATTAATATTGATGTCATCAGGGAACTCCATATATGGGCATAAAAGGGATTCTGTTAGTGTGACATCACATTGAAGCCAGAGCGTGATGTCAGAGTGGCAAACCCATTTAGCAGAGTGGTTCCCCTGACATCACAGTGACATCAGAGCATCATGACATCATGACACTTTTTTACGGTCTATGGGTTTGCCCATAGAAGAAATGTGTACAAGCTTTTTGGTGTTTTGATTTTCTAGTTATTTGTTTTTTAAGCATAAATACTTTACTTTATTTGTTTATTTAGACAGGACACTGCATATTAATGAGCATTATATAACAATGCAATCTAAATACACAGGATTTTGCAAAGATGCTCATTTACAATCAGTCCCCACAGAAAAACATAACACTTAAAAATAGGCAGACAGTGGAGTATTACATTATATGCTTTACATTACACAGGGAAACAGAGCATAAACGTAAATACAAATACAGATATATTCACTATACTTTGAACAGTATTTGTCTTTAAGCCATGAATCTTTAAAGTTATACTATGTAACTTTTTCAATTAAACAAATCTTAAATTTGATCTATATTAAATCACTAAAGTTTTAGAAGAATTTCAGCCCCTAAAGCCTTCTGTAAATATGTTTTCTATGATCCTGGCCAGGGTCCGGATTTCGCGGGAAAATTTGCATCTGCATCCTTCCGTATATACGTTGTCTCCCGGATCATACACTACCGGCCAATCACAGCGCGGATCATACACTACTGGCCAATCACAGCGCGTCTTGCCGTCTTCTCAGGAAGTAGCTTGCCTCAACAACAGTGTTTACTCTGGTGTTGGAGTCGTAGACTGTATGTACCGAACGCCTGAACGTAGAGGGACGCGAGACCCCTCTACGGATGCGTCTCGGCGAGGTGCAGGCGGACGGGTGAAAAATTGTGAAAAATGGCCGAAAAAAGCAGACGCAACCGGTTTTCTGTAAAGCGGTTTTCTGTAAAATACCTGCAATACCGCTACTGACCAGTAGGTCAAGTGAACGTTCGGGGATTCGAACGTTTGTTAGTTACGTTGGCAATCGAAGTTCTAAATTAATGGGTTCAGGTTTGTTTTTCTTTTTTTTTCTTTTTTTACACGAAAAATAATTATCAGAATGTGATAGGCCTTATTCAGATAGCCAAATACGACATAAGTTAGGCCTACCGGTAAACACTAACAGTTAATGGTGACCGTTAAAGTAGTTTTAAAATGCGCCAGAACAGCTTGGAGCGATCAAGGACCGTCCTCCGCTCCAATTCCGCTCCTGTTGGGGCCGCGAACCAGCCTCGATGACACACGCTTGATGACAGTGAGAGTGAGAGCACTCTGAGCTGGGCAGAGACTGCCTTGTTTGTGCTCCGAACAGCGAACACCCATCCACACACCCAAAGATTAAACAGCCTTTCTCCTAAGCATGAGCAAATATGGATTTCATTGCAAACCCCTAAAGGATCTATAATGCGATTTCTGGGGTTGTTTCATCGAGACCAGTTCAGCCCGAAAGCGATGCGCTCCGACGCAGTCACCAAGTCTAATTATCATCCGTGCAACTCCGCCATACATTGAGCCTGTTCGTCAACAAACAGCGCAACATTTTCTCCGATTGGATTGCCTACGTGTTAATGCGGTCACGTATCAACACGTTTTCAATGGATAAAACAGCGCATTTAACACATTTCCTACACTGTTTTAGCTGGTTAAAGGTACAGTACGCTCGATGGTTCGATGGTCCGATTGTTCGGTTTTTATTCAATTAATTCAAAATCTTTCGGAAAATCCCCCCCCGAAGTTCGAATCCCTAAAACAGGGCTATAAATTACAGCCCTACAGACCAGTTGTTGAGCAATTTACACAGTATAGCTTTAACATTGTTTCAGAAAATGCCTAACCCTCAAATAATGTATTTATATCATTGCTTTTCTAAAGTATGTTGTTTGCCATACCTCAGAAGCAGAGAGCATCACTGGTTAAACAGGGATAGTTATTTACAATACAAATGAAAAGCACACCAGCACTAATACATCCATTTCAGTTAGTTGCTCAACATGAGTCCGTGCCACAATTTCCATGCTGCTTAACATAACTCGCATTGTCTCATTTGAATAAAATAAAATGAGGGAACATCTGATGAAGTCGGTCGAGGAAATATTGTTTAAATCTGACTCTATTCTCTGACTTCTGTTGAATTAATTCAGCTAATTGTCTTCAGCCCAATTAAGAATGTATTCCCCGCTGCAGTCTGGTGAAACAGTGCTGAGCTAATTGTATTAAATCTTTATCATTTCCTGGGAAACACAGAGAGAAGTGGGAATATGAAGCAACACTATTGGCTTTTTAATTAAATCTAACCTAATGACTGCACTTTTTTATTAACATCCAACTCCTTTTTCATGTGCCGGGGCTGTAAATATGGCAGAACACCAGGCAGTCAATGGCGGTTTTTACATGACAAATTTAATGACTTTGAAACCTGCTCTACAAGGACAAGTATACGTGATGGTCCAAAGTGTGCTTAAAGGGTACCGTCTGTGTCTCTCTCGCTCTCAGATAGTCCTCATTACATGATAAAAGTAGTGCAGGAGAGGTTTGTAAACCCTAGAGTGAGGGGTACTGTAAAAATCCTGTCCCTATCAACCTATGGGCCCTGCTCATCCTTTTAAATGACAATAATAATTAATGGTATTACAGTGGCATACTTCTGAGGCTCGTAAACGCTGCTTTATTGGCGGCCTTTAGGTAACCTAGGTGGGGCTGAAATGCTCAGAGGAGGCAGGCTTTGCCAATGCATACTTAGGCAATAGAGAAGCAGAGTGTAGTAGCAGTACAATACGGGTGAACCTACACTAATCTAATGCCTTTTCTTTTGTTTCTTTGATGCTTTTTCCATGAAGCTTCAAAGCTTAGGTTACACAATTATGCATGCAGTTGTAATGTAATTGTAATCTATTTTAGTTATCTGCGAATTAAGAATCTGTCAACACAAGCTGTCAACACAGAATTTGAGATACTCTCATACAGTATGTCCTGTGACAGTAGAATGATAGTATTTACGTTAAATACCACTGCAGTTCCCCTTTAAAAAGATAAACAAAGACAGTATATCGTCACTGTCGGGAAGAAACCTCGTATCTCCAAGTTTCAAATTTGTATGTTCTTTCGCGAAGTAAAGCCCTGCTTCATCACACAAGGCCGTCACACAAAAGTGAAAACAGCTGATCTACAAGCACACAAGATGCAAGGCGTTGTGTGCTTGTAGATCGGGTGTTTTCACTAGTTTAATACATTTTTTAGATGATAAATACAAAACAAATGGTTTTGGACATACAAGGTTTTCACCCGACAACGACGATATGAGCCTTAAACACAGCCAGGGAGTAGGAACAGTCTAATCTGAGATGAGACAGTAGCGTCTCAGACAGATGATGGACAATCCAATGTAAAGGGAAAACACATTGGTGGAGCACACAGACGCATCCAGGTCAAAGCTAAAAGACATTTCGACCCTGCTTCTGCTTCAGAGTCATTAAGCATAAACGATATTAGTCTCCATGAGCAGGCAGTTTGGCATATTGCATAAACAGCGACTTCACGTAGCCTAACACTGCACTGTGCGATTTAATTTAAATAACTAAAAAAAATAGCCTAAAAGCCGATCTGAACAGTCCGAATCTGCATTTAGGATCCCAAATCCAATCCAGTTAGAGGCAATAGAGAGAAGCTGAGTGATGGCATACTAGTTAATCTTAAATTATATTCATGGTCATTCCTACACAGCCATTGTACCCCATCAGGGGTAAAGGCATAATTATGCACAGAGGAGTGTAAGTGATTTAATTAAAATCATATCAACAAGCCATCAATAAAGGAATTGTTTTCTTAGTGTCAAGCTGGTAATTTCATCAACTGCCCACAGTACAGAGAAACCACCAGTAGAATAGTTCAGTCTTTGTCATTTTCCAGTACTGTTAAGTGCCTTTGCCAGCCTATAAAATCACTGTTTACCTTTGTCATACAAGTGTGTTTACTCAAACTGTCCAGGGAATCACAGCCAGTGACAAATCCCTCCTTAACACTTTGAGTGCCAGCACCCCCTGCCCCCCGTCCCTTACCAGTGCCACCATTAGGTCCCATTCATTTCTGCCCCAATTCCAGGGAATAAATTGGAAATGATCCGATATTCACATCGAGTGATTTCGGTGAGCGGTTTTGGAGATAGGTGCTCGAGAGTGCGCACTGCGCAAACCAGTCAATAACCTCAGAAATCTAGATTCTGAGATATTTGAGTTCAAAGAAAAAAAACTTTAGGAAGCCATAGCAACAAATTGGTAAATGGTAACGGAACACAAGTACCCTTGACAGAAAGAATGACATGCCTACTTTCATTATGTGCAAAAAAAGTTAAAAAAATATTGTACCATCGTCTAGTTTCAAGGGGGCAAAGTGAAAAAGTATGAAATGACTCAGAAGGTAGAAATTGCCTTACATTTTGATAGAACTATGCACTGTGAATTCACTGTGTTTTTACCTGGTCTAGAAGGTAAGGAAGACAAAAAGTCAGAAAAGCGATGTCAACCTTTTATTTTATGGCAACATCGAACCCTAACCCTGGTGAGTACCTCACACATCCAGCATGAACATATTTATGTTCAACAATATTTACAAATATTTCCAAAAAAAAAGAAATCACAAATATGACTTCACAAAAATAAAATATAACTGGATAAAAGTAAAATAAAATAAATGTGCAGCAAGTAAAGAATAAATAAAATAATATAAAAGTCAGTACTGTACTGTACTGTATTCTCAAAAAAAGGCATTCAACAAGCCAACATTCAGGAGTCAAAGGCACCACAAATAAAGGTCAAAGATGGTACTGTTCACCGTGTGTGTGTGTGTGTGTGTGTGTGTGTGTGTGTGTGTGTGTGTGTGTGTGTGTGTGTGTGTGTGTTTGTGTGTGTGTGTGTGTGTGCGCCTCAGGTACCTCAAAATGGCCTGGTACCTGTTTCTTGCCATTGTTCTGGGAAAGTACGGCATGCAATGACAGAGTTTTTTGACCAGTGCATGGCAATCTCCGCCTTGTGAACGATAGCTGTGAGGAAGAGAAGTCCCAGAAAGTTCTTCAGCTCCCCTAGAGTGACATTGGTCCAGGCAGCGAACCTACAGTGTGTATGACCTATGGCTGACTCCTCCGCTCTCGCTATCTCAGCCATCATACTGTCCTCTCCATCCTTCCTCCATCCAGTCAGACTCCACGGGCCCTGTATATGATAGAAATAAATAAAAAATACTAAATGATCGTGCTTCTGTATAATTTGTATGTTCTTTAGCAAAGGCTGTCGCACAAAAGTAGTGAAAACAGCAGATCTACAAGCACATAACGCCTCGCGGTGCGAGGCGTTGTGTGCTTGTAGATTGCACATACAGTATGAAACAGAGCCGATACCTTTATGTAGGAAAATAATGCTGCTATGTGTACCCTGTATATATATAAAATGTCACAATGCGACATAGCTCTGTAAAATGAACAATGCTGTACCCCCTCCAACTGTATATATGTTCCCCATTTTCAACTGGTTTTTATATTGTATTTGTTATACTTGCTTTGGCAATGTAAACATATGTTTTCTCATGCCAATAAAGCTCCTTTGAATTGAATTGAATTGTATAATGTGGACCCAAAAAAATGCACAAAAAAAAAAAAAAAACAATAGCAGGTCAGGCTTATTGATTGATTGAAGAATGTATTAGAAAGAGGTGGTAAAAAAAAGAACCTAGCCCCACCCTACCCTCCCCTTCTTTGTATATACTGTTTGTTTAGACTTACTGTCTTTTTTTGTTTTTCTTTACATATCTACTGCATAGTACTGTGTTCTATCTGTCTGTCATTCAATGTTATATGAGATACTTCAATGGTTTCCACTTTCCAGTGGAAATAAGCTTAGTCTTTTCATGGATCTCCTTTTAGTAGACCTTGTACCAGTGAACTGTACCGTCATGAAACTGTACCTTTTCCTATGCAAACTTCTAATAAAGTCTTCAATCAATCAATCAAAGTAGGCTACAGATGCATGGCTCATTTCAACAGGAACCACACTTTATGCAGCTCATACAGTGGTGTGTTCTAGACTCATATTTTATTGTTAGTTACTAGTTAGTGCCTAAAAAGGAGATCGGCTGTTGTTGTAGATCGGCTGTTTTCACTAGTCTAAATAATTTCAAATGATAAATGCAAAACGAGCGGTTTTGGACATAAAAAGTTTTCACTCCCTCCATCACGGAGGTATAGAGGCCGACGCCGAGCGGCGCCATGCCCAGGAGGGTCTCCCAAATCGGGCTTGAGTTGTGGAGGGTGGTCGCTAGTGCTTTGGAGGTTCCAGGGCGAGCGCCCCCACCCCGGGGCTCGCGATCAAACCTTTTGGGAACCACTGTTCTATACTAGGCTGTGATGTGATGTCCTTGGCTCATTATCGCCAAAATAAACAATGTTCTACTTCTAACGTGAGTGGCACGTAGTATGCAGTGAAGAATATAGCCTAAAATCAGCGTTTCTGAATGTCGACTTTACAATGAAATGGATGCTTCTCTCGTTTGGGTCGGGACCCATTTGTGAGTCGCGGAGACAGTTTTATGGTTTATGGGCCATATATTTCATACATTTTGATACATTATACAGCACTTATCTCATATAACATTGAAAGACAGACGTATAACAAAGTGAAACGTAGAGAACATACCGCAGCACAGCTCAGCAGTGCATCCTACAGGGCGCGCGGAGAAACCGTAGCAATCGGTGGTCTGTCCCTGGCAGCATGCATGCCTCGCCGTAGAAGGAGCCCTTCTGGCCGCCAGAACCAAAATCGAGGCCGTGGATGTACCAGCGGAGGTCCTCGCTGATGAACCGATCGCCCGTAGAAGGAGCTCTTCTGGCCGCCAGAACCAAAATCGAGGCCGTGGATGTACCAGCGGAGGTCCTCGCTGATGAACCGATCGCCCGTAGAAGGAGCTCTTCTGGCCGCCAGAACCAAAATCGAGGCCGTGGATGTTCCAGCCGAGGCCTTCGCTGATGAACCGATCGCCCGTAGAAGGAGCTTTTCTGGCCGCCAGAACCAAAATCGAGGCCGTGGCCCGTGGGTGTAGCAGCCGAGTACCTCCGTGATATCTCTATCTCTCTAAATAATACTAAATCTAATGATTTTATAACTAATTCTAGCTCATTCTCTCAATATATCTCTCTCTCCCTCTTATTGCTGTGTGTCCGGTACGGTAAAAGTCACTGAACTCTTTGAGACTCTTGTTTCTGGGGGGAACCGGCCAACCAGCATGCTTGAATTTGGTCACATAAGCGTGTGATGTCATGCAGGGGCGTCAATTGGGTATGGCAGGGGTATGCAGCTGCCATACCTTGACAGGGGGAAATAATAAAAATGTACTTTTCATCGTGCCTGTTGCTAAGGTATGGCAACATGACTGGTGTCTTCACCAGACACCAGTCATGTTGCCATACCTTAGCTTGTTCTGAACTGACGCCACTGAATTGTCATGCATGACGACCGTCCCATCGTCCAAAAGGGCTGTATCTTGGTTACCGCATAGATCCAACACTGTACTACTGTAATATGAAAAAAAAGCATCTGGCGTCATATGACGCCAATATTATTTTCTGGCATCATTGCCAAGGTCGTGTCGGACGTCATATGACGCCCTGGCACTGAAAGTGTTAAGGATAAACTACTTATTTAGAATTAAGAGCTCATCAGAAGCAAAGATTCAGTGAATCACAGAGAGTGATTGTAGTGCAGAGCTGGAAGAGAGAGAGAGAGAGAGAGAGAGAGAGAGAGAGAGAGAGAGAGAGAGAGAGAGAGAGAGAGAGAGAGAGAGAGAGAGGAGAGAGAGAGAGAGAGAATAAATTAAAATGAGAGTTTATATAGTCTTAGAGCAGTAGTATTTCAAACAAATGTCATTTTAAAACAATGAACATTGGTAAAAATGTGACAGGCCACTTAGCTGATGGCTTGTTGGAAATAAGGGAGATGTCGATATAAGGTAGTACAAACAGCGGTGGGAAAAGTACTACATTTCTTTACATAAGTAAATGTATCAATACTGCAATATAGATACTCTGTTACAAGTACAGAAATCCAGAAGTCCATGTACTTGAGTAAAAGTACAAAAATACCGGTATCTAAATATACTGTAGGGTTGAAGTGGTTAAAGGACCACTTCACCTCTGGGACACTATCAACACAATAATCTTTTTGTGTTCAATCTGTGTTTTTAGATATTTTAGTATTTCAGCATGCTACAACTGGTCAGTGGTCATATGATCATATGACCAGTTGTAGCATGGTGAAGTGGTCCTTTAATGTTATGTTTTGTAAAAATAGTCCAAGTTTTCAAATAACTGTGGTGGAGTAAACATACAATATTTTCCTCTGAGATGCAGTGGAGTAGAAGTAAAAGCATTGAAAATTGGAAATGCTCCAGTAAAGTAAAACCTACATAAAAGATTTCCTTAAAGGACAACTTTAGTTTTCTACAACAAGGGTTCATATTTTAGATTGTAATTAAAGAATATAAAAGATGAGTGTCAAATTGATTTCATTTACTTCTTTCTATCGTTTTAGAGATTCTTATTTCAATGGTTGGGGGCATGCGTACAAGTGGCTAAATATGTCATTTTACACAGAATAAGCCCATTCCCAAGATACAACGCAACCTTTCATGGTTGGATGTGACTTATGGGGGCTAGAAGTGTTACTGTAAATAGCAATAAAGAAACTGCTGGCTTATTGGGTTTAAAAAGACATATTTAGCCACTTGTACGCATGCCCCCATGCGTACGCATGCCCCACATTTTAGCACGCTAAACGTGATAAAACAATAGAACTAAGTAAATTAAAACATTTTAACACACACTTTTTCTTTTCTCTAATTACAATCTAAAATATGAACCCTTGTTGTAAAAAAAACAAAGTTGTCCTTTAAGTACAGTACTTGAGTAAATGTACAGTATACCTGGTTACTTTCCACCATTGTATACAATGCATACTTCCACTTAACCTCAGTACATAACACAACTATGCGCAAGAACCCCCTGACCTCTCTAGCTCCTTTGCTTCAGCTTGTTGAGCCACTGTATTGATTCAAAGAATCAGCGTGTATGTATTTACACGCCAATGCTCGCCTATTATGACATGCCCAGAATAGGGGAAACTAGGGTTCATGTGGTTAAAGAAGCCAGGCTGTGCTTCCAACTGCTCCAAGAATGGTTTCCTTATCGTCTCAGAGGGAGATGTGAGGGGGAGCATCTGGAAAAACAAACAGGAATCTGGAGATTGCACACAGTCTATAGAGAGAAGTACAACGGTACCGTCATGAGAGTGTTTGAACTGGTGACGTGAGGCATGATGCATGTCTCATGAAAACATAATGGACAGGTCTCTCAGGGACCCACCAGCACAACATACATACTGTACTGTCACTGTCGGGCAGAAAACTCATATCTCCAAGTTTTAAATGTGTATGTAGCTACAGTAAGTAAAGCCCTGCTTCATCACACAAGACTGTCGCTCAAAACTAGTGAAAATATCAGATTCACAACCACACAACGCCTCACAATGCGAGATGTTGTGTGCTTGTAGATCAGCTATTTTCACTAGTCTAAATCATTGTTTAAATGATAAATACAAAACGAACGGTTTTGACATACAAGGTTTCCACAGCGATGCATTCCTCTTCCACTTCTTTACACCTGTGTGTAAACCAGTGATGTGACAAACAAACTCTAACCTACTGTACACTCTCAGAGTTATTAATACTCAGGGTTCTACCTTTCTTTCTTTCTTTCTTAACCCAAGAAAGCACTATGGCTTGTTTCCACTGGGGTCCTGTGTATTCAATTCATTGAAACATTAAAGACAGACAAATATAACAATACTATGGAAAACATCGTAATAGTCAGAAATAAGAAATAGAAATGTACAGTACAGTAAACAAATCAGAAATAAAAATGATGTACAGTAAACAGATCAGGAGGGGGGAGCTAGGGGTAGGCTTTCTTGTCACATTGTGAATTATAACTTTTGCTCAATATTGGTGTGGGCTTTGTAATAATGAGAACATTGAATGATGCTAGAGGCGAATGGGTAAAGAATGCCAAGACAAAGAATATCCAGACCAGTTCAGGACTTTTTCTTGGCATGAACGGCAGGTTTACAGTAGGCAACTCATCAACAGGTCGGCAATAACGATCAAGAACTCACACACAACTGTGGACTGTCCGCCCACGGTCCCAGGCACAGACAGCGGCAGGCTCACGTGTCCATACATTTTCTGATCCGGAAGACAACTAAGTAAGTAGGCAGGCTGAACCATAGACATAAAAAGGTAAACGCCTCCTCCGGCTCTGGGGCATCTGTATCGCCCCTGTATTGATGGAGGATCTGGGTAAACCACCTGCTTTGCCACCCACTATGCCACTTCATTAGTGCGCGCTGCCAATGAACATACTGTACAGTACATGGACACCGGAGTCACCTGGGCACACAATGACAACATTCAGTTGTCTCCTTCTGCCCTTAATTATCCACACATCCCAATGATTCTATTTTTTCCTATATAATCAGCAGAAGTGAGAGTGTCATTTCCTTGTGTCAACTCTGTTTAAATAAGATAATAGTATATTCAAAGAAATGATTTGCGATGCGCGTCATGCCATCGCATAATTCTTCATTGCGCAGGATATAAAGACCCGATTACAATTATATAACATTCTCAATAATCAGTTGGTGATAGTTATATCTATCAAATATGGTTTTGTATAAAGCGAATCAAAGCTCAGATCTTTGAGAATCAAGGTCGGGAAGTTTTCACTTTGGACTGGACTGGCGAGCTTGTAGATCGGAGGTCTTTTTAGGGATAGCAGTTGCCCAAAATAGGAACTTTTGCACAGGATGTTGCATCACTTCAATAACAGACAAAGTACCTAACAGCAATGTTACCAACACATACATACTGTAGGCATAATTAGGCCTATTAATATTTGTTATAGACAAAGTGCAATGTAAGTCTGCAACTTCACATAAAGACCATAATTGTACCTACAGTACATGCTGCTAGCATGCCAACAACCTATCTGCTTTAATGTAGGCTACTAAACAAAGAACAAGCTACTAAATAAAAACAACCTTTAACTTAAATTAGTTTAGCTCAGTTAGCATGGCTGGCTGCATAGCAGTTAGCATGACTATTGGCATTGACCAACCACACATACTGTACATTTCACAAAAAGAATGATGCACCTATGACCTAACACTTCTATGCTAATAACAAAAAGCTACTTACAGAACTGATGATGATGGCATGTGTAAACCATGAAGGACATATGGAGACAGCAGTAACATGCTGGAAGCACTTCCTCATTGTGATTGTGACTGAGGCAAGTGAAGAGAAAATGCACAAAACAACCACCAGGGGGTGTCAAACGTAATACAAAAAAATACAATACAAATGTGGTTACATCACCAAGTGAAAGTCACTTCCTGTTTATTCTTTCAGTTTTTGTTCCTTTTTTATTTTTTTATTTTTTATACCTTGGCTGCATCTCAGGACTATGGGCTTAATATTGATGACATCAGGGATCTCAGGGAAACAGAAAATAAACAAAAATAACAATAAAACAATTCACAGGAGGCAAGCAGTGATCACCCCGGGAGCGTGTCGCTGTTACTACATGTCATCTTTTCGACACCCGACTCTAACCCTCACCCTAACCCTAACCTCCGTGGAGTGAGTCGCTAACCCTCCGGTGACTCCGGTCGAAATGATGGTCTTCGAAAGAGCGCGATTTCCCCCGATCACCCCATGATGTGCACTGCAATGTAGTTTCAAATGCACTACATTGTAGGCACTTTTTGAGAATGAAAAAAATAAGAAGACACGTGTGACATGTGTGATCTGGGCAGCTTGCCCCAGGAAATTGGCCAATCTCAACAGGAAGACGAAATTAGCTAAATTCATGTCACGGCAACCACACTTGCAATTTCCAATTGCACCTTTCTAGTTATCCATGGTTTAAGACGATCATCGTGAGACCTGAGTTACTGGACAGCAAAGATGCAGTAGAAACTTCCAGCAAGCTGCTTCTGCCTCTTTCAGTGCCTGTGACATGGATGGAGTCAGTGTGTCTGATGTTTAAACTTGCTTTTTGTCACTGTTACGCTGGCATAGCCAAGTAGATTTAACAGTTGTGGGAGAGCCCATTTGAAACCCTATCAGAAGTTCAGTTAGCATCAGACAATGATTACTTCTGTTTGACCCATTTTGTTCAACTTTGCATATCACTATTTGGCACATTAGAGCTACACACAGCCAAGACCAGACACAGACAAGTAGGACACTTAAGCATGTGATCTGTGTACAGGGTTTGTTAATGAAACTCAAGAGAGTTTCATAAGATTATTATTATTCAGAGGCCTAGGTAGCTGTAGTTTCAATGATGTGTAGCACTTTAACATACATTTTAAATACCGTAGGTTCAACGTACGGTTCAAGGTTCAAGGTTTTTCTTTATTGCCACAATACAGCAGTGGTAACATTTTTATTGTTCTTAGAGTCTCCTCAACAATGTGACAATAAAAATACATATAAGATCAAACAGGTCAAATAAAAGGTGGGGGGAAAACGTTTGTCTATTTCAAAGATGGCTTCATTTACACAAGAAAACATGTACACACGCACGCACGCACGCACGCACGCACGCATGCACACTAACCACATATATCTCACCAGGTAATGCACAGGAACAAGTTGTCTAATGCTCTGCTCTGTGGCATCAGAGAGAAGAGAAAATTATAATAGCAATAAGACTGAAACAAAGAAAAATATGAAGGGAATATAAATATACTGTTACATACAGTATAATATTTATTTGCTTATCTGAATTTGTATTTGTATTCTCTTGATGGTGTTATGGAGCTGAGACAAAGCTGGGCCCTCTGTAAGCAGTTCATAAACATACAGTACACCAGACAATGCCAGCATAGGTGCACCCTGCACCTACATAACAGGTTCAGTATGACTAATGTTGACTGGACTGACTACGGGGGTAAAATAAAAAATATATCTGTTGCATTTTGTCATTGAAGGACTTAGAGAGAACAGATGGTAAAATCTATGCGAGGGACATGCGGTGAAGATGAATACTTTAGTCACTTAGCTCAAGAGCAATGGACAGTCATGTCTGATGATGTAATTTTAGTGGGACATGAAATATCTAAACCATGTTATTTCATGCCTGTCTACACACACGCTTCACTGTAGAAATGTCTCATGCTGACATTCCAAATAGGATTTCAAGGATCTGTTTTGCAGCTGGGAAAGGGGTTCATATATATTGGAAAGGACTGTACAGGAAAATGGATGTCTGGATCTGAGTGGGCAAATGACATTGTGCAGAGCACAGAGCAGAGGGAAAGCGATCAATGTAGATCATAAACAGAATACAATAAAGTAATCCATTGCCATTACCAGCCGAATGGGCATTGTATTGGAGGCCATTGCAGACTGAAACATGTATTGCTTCAGTTTGCCAAGTAACTTGGATGAATGCATATAAAAGGATTGCCTATAATGCGTCACAAATGCGGGGATGAAAATGCACTGGAGTGTGGACTTCCACTTTTGGCACCTTGAAAATGAATATACCCTCGCTCACACACACTTTTATTGAAAAGTATTCTTCTGACAACAGAAAACAAAGAAATACACATTCCCGCGTGCACCTTGTAACCACATGCACGCACAGCCACTCAACACAACTTGTCACACACCCCTGACACACAATCCCCCGGCACGCGTCCATGAAACTTGAGTGCTGTTCTGTCACACTCCCAACATCTGGATCTGTTAAGGAAATTAACAGCCCCGGCTATTCCGCTGTCATTTAACCTGCAAGCAATTGAGCCATATGTGTTGAAAAGTTTTGTTGGATACTCTGCTGCCTGCTTGGAATAAGGCCTCCCGTGTCATAAATCACCTCACTTCCTCCACAAGGCTGCGTTGTCTGGTAGTAATCTTCTGGCTTCTTTCTAGAAGCTTTATGTTAATGCATAGATTACCACTGCAGCACTTAAATTCTCTACTCTCTGTGATGAAGGCACACGCATGGTGAACGTATGTATACTCACACGGAAGAATGGCTTTGTGAGTGTGTAACTCCATGTGGACGTCCATAGGTTTAGACACGATTCACAAGTCAGTTTCACTTGAGGGTCATTATTATTTTCAATAATAATCATATTCGTGTACACTGTAGGGAGCTACAATGGAAAAAACTATGGCTCGTGGACCAACCGGTGACTTTGTACACGACTTCGTACATTTCCCATAGATTCTATGGGACTTGACCACTTGCTCCTGCCCTTCGTGTACACGGTCTGTGCCGTCTATAGTTTCTTAATGGGGGGCAGCAGAGAGCCATATGTACACAGGCCCTAGGTGGTGTCCACGACCAGTAGTTTTACATGAACCCTCAGAGGGACACTGTGGGCTTAACAAGTGGTCCGTGGTGGTTCTCAAAGTGAGGTCGGGGGACCCTCAGAGGGACACTGTGGGCTTATCAAGTGGTCCATGGTCGGTTCTCAAAGTGAGGTCGGGGGACCCTCAGAGGGACACTGTGGGCTTATCAAGTGGTCCGTGGTCGGTTCTCAAAGTGAGGTCGGGGGACCCTCAGAGGGACACTGTGGGCTTATCCATACCTTGGCTACAGGGGGGAAATAATTAAATGTACTTTTCATCGTGCCTGTTGCTAAGGTATGGCAACATGATTGGTGTCTTGCAAGACACCAGTCATGTTGCCATACCTTAGCCTTTCCTGAACTGACGCAGCTGTGAACATGTGTACACAGCCAGCATATTACTCAATGCCAAACTTTGCACACACACTCCTTGCCTGCCAATCCACAACCTCCACCCCTCCAGGGACCCCCAGGGCTTATCTCCCGATTAGGACACTTTCCAGCATAGTGACATGCAGAACAAACTGTCCATATAGTATGGTTTACATAAAAGTCAGTTGTCTTTCACACACACACACACACACACACACACACACACACACACACACACACACACACACACACACACACACACACACACATATATATATACATATATATATATATATATATATATATATATATATATATATATATATATATATATATATATATTTCATTTATTTATTTCATAAATATTTTTCATCACAATTGGGTTTGTGGGGAGCCATCCCTGCTTCAAGCTGTCACAGCATGGCACCAACACTTCAAACTAGTTAAAAAACCCAATACAGCAGATCTACAAGCACCTCACAGATCTACAAGCACCTCGCACATGCCAGGGACAGAGTAGGTTGGCCTGTATAAGCCTTGCTGTCAACACACTATACTACACCACTCAGGCCACCAAGCCAGGTGTGGTCAATTAGTGCCTTCTTTTGATCAGTGGCTTCTGCTTGATGAGTGGCACCAGTCTGTCTTTGTTCCCTGGTCAGTCAAGTTCACTGGGAGAGAATGTTTCAGATCAGTGCAAGTGTATTTGTTTTCCATTTGGACTTACTGTGTTTTGTTGGTACAGTATGCGTGCGACTAACTAATATTTCTGATAATTCCAATTTGTTTGTTGTTTAATTAGCCGGATTGTGAATGCCCTGCATTTTTCTTTCATCTTTAGAACCACACGTGTGTAACAAAACAGAGTGGTGATCATTTGGTGTGGGTGAAGAGAAGAAAAACATTTCATTAAAGGAGTAGTTCACCCCCAAAGTGACTTTTTTTCTATTGAACTCAAGTCTCCATGGCGTGAGTAATACATTGAAAAAATAAGTCATTTTGGGGGTGAACTACTCCTTGAATGTCAGTTTTGTGGTGTTTTGACTGGACACCCTGAGGATATTGCCAGATAGACAGACAGACAGACAGACAGACAGACAGACAGACAGACAGACAGAGAATTGTAGGCCTTGCATTTATTTGACTTGGTTCCAACAGATGGCGAAAATAGCTAATCTTCAAGCTCACAATGCCTCACTGTTTGGACAAAGAGTTGAGGCGTTACATTTTGTAAAACACGGCCTTGTGAAAATAGCAGATCTACATGCTCACAACACCTCACAACGCAGGGCGGCGTGAGCATGTAGATCTGATATTTTCACAATTTCTGCCCCTAATATTTAATTTATCATTTTAAAAGTATTAAAAAGTCCTTAAATTGTCTCTTTAGAAATGTGCAGATAGCCTCTGTATACTGTTGAGTGGAAAAACAATGTTTCACATTAAGCTAAACATTTGGGACCACCCAAGATCATTTGGAGACCCCTCTAGGGGTCCCATAGTTGAACCACTGACTTATAAGGGGAGTATGGAGACCCCTCTAGGGGTCCCATAGTTGAACCACTGACTTATAAGGGGAGTATATGAGGCTGGATCCGTCTGGAACACTGCACTAGGCTCTCGCCAGCTCTGTAGCTCTCCACACTTGAACAGTTGTGTCCTTAAATTCAATTATAATAATTAACCCCTGTATATACGGGCAATAGTTTCACATCACTTTGTGTACACAGCCAATAGTTTTACATGAACATGTTCAGGCTTTAGTACTGTACTGTCTCGTGTAGCCCAACAGAGCCCATCACAGCACAACACGGCCCACCAGAGCCCAATACAGCCTACCAGAGCCCAATAGACTCCAGCAAACCTAAGTCCAGCCCAGTCCTGCCCAATAGGAGTATAGACCAGGGAAGGGGGGTAGTTAGATGACTGCACCAGACTCCACCAGGCTGCTCCATGCTCCAGCCAGCTCTGTAGATCCTGTGTACACGGCACTCCTAACTCGAAAGGTCAAGGAAAAGGGTCGTTTTAGGCGTCAAAACAGGCCCTTTGTCCTTAAAATGAATAAAAAAATCAAAAAAATATGTTTTGTTTCAGGCAGGACACACGTTTCATATTTGAAGCATGCCCGATCTGGTCCATGGCCGGTTCTCAAAGTGAGGTCGGGGGGCCCACAATGTCCCTCTGAGGGGACACGGCACAGATTGTGTACACGAAGGGCAGGAGCAAGTGTTCAAGTCCCATAGAATCTATGGGAAATGTACACAGGCGTTTACAAAGTCTCTGAGTGTCCCACCAGGCTGGAGCAGCCTGGTGTTGTCTGGTGCAGTCCTGTCTACCCTAGTCTGGCCTATTCAAGCCAGATCTGGACAGTAATGGCCTGGTGGAGTCATCTAACTACCCCCTTTCCCCGGTCTATACTCCTACTCGGCTGGGCTGGACTTAGGTTCTCATGACCCTTTACGATTGCGAAAAAGACACCGAAACCCGGATTTTTGTCCTTAAAATCAATAAAAAAATCTAAAAAAATCTGTTTGTTTTACGCAGGAAACACTTTTCATATTTGAAGGATGCCTGATCCGATGGAATGGGTTTCGTGTCTCTCCGACACTTTGAACCCTTTATGATTGCGAAAAAGACACGAAATTTGCACGCCACCAACACGATTACACATTCTTTCGGATAAAAGACACTTATTCTGACTTACTTTTTGACGCTGAATCCAACAAACCCGGTCTCGTGTCTCTACGACACTCCTAACTCGAAAGGTCAAGGAAAAAGCCACTGTGTACACAGGCAATAGTTTTACATGACTTTGTGTACACGGCCAATAGTTTTACATGAACATGTCTAGGCTTTAGTACTGTACTGCCTCGTATAGCCCAACAGAGCCCAGCACAGAACAGCACAGCCCACCAGAGCACAATACAGCCCCCCAGAGCCCAACAGAGTCCAGCAAACCTAAGTCCAGCCCAGTCCTGCCGAGTAGGAGTATAGACCGGGGAAAGGGGGTAGTTAGATGACTCCACCAGGCCATTACTGTCCAGATCTGGCTTGAATAGGCCAGACCAGGGTAGACAGGACTGCACCAGACTCCACCAGGCTGCTCCAGCCAGCTCTGTAGATCCTTGCACATGCGATTAACCACTGTGTACACGGGCATTAGTTTTAAGTTTTACATGAACCCTCAGAGGGACACTGTGGGCTTATCAAGTGGTCCATGGCCGGTTCTCAAAGTGAGGTCGGGGGGCCCACAGTGGCACAGACCGTGTACACGAAGGGCAGGAGCAAGTGTTCAAGTCCCATAGAATCTATGGGAAATGTACACAGGCATGTACAAAGTCACCAGTCGTTTTACATGAACCCTCAGAGGGACACTGTGGGCTTATCAAGTGGTCCATGGTCGGTTCTCAAAGTGAGGTCGGGGACCCTCAGAGGGACACTGTGGGCTTATCAAGTGGTCCATGGTCGGTCCTCAAAGTGAGGTCGGGGGACCCTCAGAGGGACACTGTGGGCTTATCAAGTGGTCCATGGTCGGTTCTCAAAGTGAGGTCGGGGGCCCACAGTGTCCCTCTGAGGGGACACGGCACAGACCGTGTACACGAAGGGCAGGAGCAAGTGTTCAAGTCCCATAGAATCTATGGGAAATGTACACAGGCATGTACAAAGTCACCAGTAGTTTTACATGAACCCTCAGAGGGACACTGTGGGCTTATCAAGTGTTCCATGGTCGGTTCTCAAAGTGAGGTCGGGGACCCTCAGAGGGACACTGTGGGCTTATCAAGTGGTCCATGGTCGGTCCTCAAAGTGAGGTCGGGGGACCCTCAGAGGGACACTGTGGGCTTATCAAGTGGTCCATGGTCGGTTCTCAAAGTGAGGTCGGGGGCCCACAGTGTCCCTCTGAGGGGACACGGCACAGACCGTGTACACAAAGGGCAGGAGCAAGTGTTCAAGTCCCATAGAATCTATGGGAAATGTACACAGGCGTGTACAAAGTCACCAGTAGTTTTACATGAACCCTCAGAGGGACACTGTGGGCTTATCAAGTGGTCCATGGTCGGTTCTCAAAGTGAGGTCGGGGGACCCTCAGAGGGACACTGTGGGCTTATCAAGTGGTCCATGGCCGGTTCTCAAAGTGAGGTCGGGGGGCCCACAATGTCCCTCTGAGGGGACACGGCACAGATTGTGTACACGAAGGGCAGGAGCAAGTGTTCAAGTCCCATAGAATCTATGGGAAATGTACACAGGCGTTTACAAAGTCTCTGAGTGTCCCACCAGGCTGGAGCAGCCTGGTGTTGTCTGGTGCAGTCCTGTCTACCCTAGTCTGGCCTATTCAAGTCAGATCTGGACAGTAATGGCCTGGTGGAGTCATCTAACTACCCCCTTTCCCCGGTCTATACTCCTACTCGGCTGGGCTGGACTTAGGTTTGCTGGACTCTGTTGGGCTCTGGGGGGCTGTATTGGGCTCTGGTGGGCTGTGCTGTTCTGTGCTGGGCTCTGTTGGGCTATACGAGGCAGTACAGTACTAAAGCCTAGACATGTTCATGTAAAACTATTGGCTGTGTACACAAAGTCATGTAAAACTATTGCCCGTATATACAGGGGTTAATTATTATAATTGAATTTAAGGACACAACTGTTCAAGTGTGGAGAGCTACAGAGCTGGCGAGAGCCTAGTGCAGTGTTCCAGACGGATCCAGCCTCATATACTCCCCTTATAAGTCAGTGGTTCAACTATGGGACCCCTAGAGGGGTCTCCATACTCCCCTTATAAGTCAGTGGTTCAACTATGGGACCCCTAGAGGGGTCTCTCCAAATGATCTTGGGTGGTCCCAAATGTTTAGCTTAATGTGAAACATTGTTTTTCCACTCAACAGTATACAGAGGCTATCTGCACATTTCTAAAGAGACAATTTAAGGACTTTTTAATACTTTTAAAATGATAAATTAAATATTAGGGGCAGAAATTGTGAAAATATCAGATCTACATGCTCACGCCGCCCTGCGTTGTGAGGTGTTGTGAGCATGTAGATCTGCTATTTTCACAAGGCCGTGTTTTACAAAATGTAACGCCTCAACTCTTTGTCCAAACAGTGAGGCATTGTGAGCTTGAAGATTAGCTATTTTCGCCATCTGTTGGAACCAAGTCAAATAAATGCAAGGCCTACAATTCTCTGTCTGTCTGTCTGTCTGTCTGTCTGTCTGTCTGTCTGTCTGTCTATCTATCTGGCAATATGTTCAGGGTGTCCAGTCAAAACACCACAAAACTGACATTCAAGGAGTAGTTCACCCCCAAAATGACTTATTTTTTCAATGTATTACTCACGCCATGGAGACTTGAGTTCAATAGAAAAAAAGTCACTTTGGGGGTGAACTACTCCTTTAATGAAATGTTTTTCTTCTCTTCACCCACACCAAATGATCACCACTCTGTTTTGTTACACACGTGTGGTTCTAAAGATGAAAGAAAAATGCAGGGCATTCACAATCCGGCTAATTAAACAACAAACAAATTGGAATTATCAGAAATATTAGTTAGTCGCACGCATACTGTACCAACAAAACACAGTAAGTCCAAATGGAAAACAAATACACTTGCACTGATCTGAAACATTCTCTCCCAGTGAACTTGACTGACCAGGGAACAAAGACAGACTGGTGCCACTCATCAAGCAGAAGCCACTGATCAAAAGAAGGCACTAATTGACCACACCTGGCTTGGTGGCCTGAGTGGTGTAGTATAGTGTGTTGACAGCAAGGCTTATGCAGGCCAACCTACTCTGTCCCTGGCATGTGCGAGGTGCTTGTAGATCTGCTGTATTGGGTTTTTTAACTAGTTTGAAGTGTTGGTGCCGTGCTGTGACAGCTTGAAGCAGGGATGGCTCCCCACAAACCCAATTGTGATGAAAAATATTTATGAAATAAATAAATGAAATATATATATATATATATATATATATATATATATATATATATATATATATATATATATATATATATATATATGTATATATATATGTGTGTGTGTGTGTGTGTGTGTGTGTGTGTGTGTGTGTGTGTGTGTGTGTGTGTGAAAGACAACTGACTTTTATGTAAACCATACTATATGGACAGTTTGTTCTGCATGTCACTATGCTGGAAAGTGTCCTAATCGGGAGATAAGCCCTGGGGGTCCCTGGAGGGGTGGAGGTTGTGGATTGGCAGGCAAGGAGTGTGTGTGCAAAGTTTGGCATTGAGTAATATGCTGGCTGTGTACACATGTTCACAGCGGCGTCAGTTCAGGAAAGGCTAAGGTATGGCAACATGACTGGTGTCTTGCAAGACACCAATCATGTTGCCATACCTTAGCAACAGGCACGATGAAAAGTACATTTAATTATTTCCCCCCTGTAGCCAAGGTATGGCAGCTGCCATAGCTTGCCATACCCAATTGACGCCCCTGCATGTTCACCTCCAGTAGGTTGGGAAAGTAGCCTGCCACCCTGTGGAAATAGGCTTGAACTGCAAGATAGGACCCTAAAACAAATAAAATGGAATAAAAAAGCATCCGTAAGACGGATGGGCGAACAAGTGGTGTCCATACGTAGATGGGGTCCCAGAGGACATGTAGAGCCCACCCCCTTATTTTTCACGCCCCCAGGGAACACACAGCGGGGTTTGGAAATTTGTCGTGTACACCAGCCCTAGGACCTCGGCTTCGTGGACCGATTTAACGATAGGGGTAATAATAATAATAAAAATTATAAAAAATAATAAATAAATAAAACAAATGCAAAGACTTTTTTTGATTGATTGAAGTATTTATTAGAAGTTTGCATAGGAAAAGGTACAATTTCATGACAGTACCGTTAACTAGTTCAAGGTCAACTAAAAGGATAAGCTCAGGAAAGCAGAGGCTTGTTTACATAGAGATCCTTTCAAATAAAACTCATAACATTGAATGACAGACAGTACTATGCAGAAGATATCATCAGAAAAAACAGTCATCAGGAGAAACAGTGCAAAATAAAAGGTATTTACAATAGAAGGGTCAGGGGGAGGTAAGGTTAGGCTAGGTTTATTGTTGCCAGATTCGAGTAGCAGCTGCCTGTAAGTGGTTTTTCAGAGCGGTTTTAAAGGAAGTTAGGGTAGGAGAACGAATTTGACCCTTTGTTTGAGTCGAATCTGAGTTGAACATGATTTGTGGCGCTGCCTCTGGTGTTGAAATTTTGGACATCCTTGACATTTTGGAAGTATTTTGTCAGGTACATGGATCTTGGTGTAGTGTATCTTGTACCAGGCCCATTGCAAGATGCTGTACTCAAATTTACTTTGAGCCACCCCACGCTTGACTGGTGAATAGCGGTGAGGTGAGCCCAAGAAGGAATGTTAAGCAGGACCCTAATGAGTTTGTTTTGGGCAGTTTGGAGCCTTGTTTTCAGGGCCTTTGAGGCGTCACAATACCATACGTGGACTCCATAGTCATAGGGCTGAATGATTTGACCCGCTAGAGTCTTCAGTGTATTGTTATTGACCATCGGGCGATCCCCTAGAAACTAGTTTGTTGGTTTATTTTTTGATTACCTTTGTAGTCATCTTTTCACTGAAAAAATTAGCCTCAAGGATGCAACCCAAGTAGGTAATTTCTTTTTTTCGTGTTATTACTTTGTCACCCACTTTGACTGAGAATTAATTGGCAGATTCTTGCCGGGTTTGTCCTTGTGTGGTCTTTATACTGTATGTGGAGATGTCCAGTGATTTAAGTACTGGGACAGTATTGTCTCCTAGGTGCTGTGGACAGCTAGTAAATAATTCAACAAAACAAGAGAGCAATAGGCAATAGAGCACAGGCCTAAAGTAACTCAATCAGAGCTGGTTGTCTGAAGCTCTCACCCCTGCCCCCCAGTACAGCAGACACTGGCCTAGCCTGCCGCTCTTTAAGGTCAAAGGGTGTTTGTTGACCACAAACCACATGAAATTGCTTGCTCTGTAGCCGTGGCTGGGGGGACGACCACATGGACGGTCAATGCTACAGGCTGAAATGCTGTTAATCACGATACGTCCACATACATGACCACCCACTGTATGGTATGAGGCTTTGTAATTGCATACAAACCCACTTCTTTCTTCTACTTTTGAATGAAGGCATGTGAGAAAAGGATTTTGTCTTTGTGTGGTAAAATAGGACATTGCGTAGTGCACTGACATTTACAGTAACTTTCCTTTGACATAATAGAAAGTACAAAGACAGAAAATAACCACATTTCCTCTCAGTTTGCTTTGACAGCCTTTCATTACTAGTCCACAGCGGTGAAGCAAATACAACAATCCATTTTAATAAGCAGTTTCCATATTTTCTGCATGATTGTTCTCTCATTCTTTTCTTTTTTTCCCACGTTTTTTTTTACCTGATAATAGGCTAAGTGAATGCCACCATTATATTTTACCTTAAATAAATGATGCTTAACTTGTTGGCTATAGGACAAAGGATAGAGTTATGTTGATAAAACCTAGCCTGCTTCTATTCTGTTAGACATTACGCAATGGCCCTATTGTGGTGAAACCGCATGGTCACCAGAGCAGCGAGCTATTACACAAAGACAAAACAAAAATAAAAACAGACAAACCCACTAGTTACATTGGGGTAGGAAAAGATAATGATTATAATGATAATTGTGATAATTAAAATAAATACAGTGTTGGATTTCCCCAGTGGACTTCTGTGTGAAACCGCAGGATGGATCATGCATGCTCGCAAACAAGCAATGAGGGCTTAATAACACTGTCTGAAAACTATGAAACAAGAAACAATAAAGATCACTGATGTTCTTTGTTTAGTCCTTGTTAACTCACAGGAAGCACTTCAGTGAAAGGTACATTAGAATCAATATATATTTTTGAGTGGGTATTGTGGGTTTAAAATGAAACATTCCCTCGTATCCACACAACAGAGAAATAACAAACGGCTGGATAGGCCATTGAATTATCCTATATCCCCTCTCAAGGAAAATGTGTGCTGAGAATTAATCCCTCTTCATGTAATATTCATCGGGTAATAATACAACTGTCCCTTGCTATGTACCATGACTGGCTGCACAGTCCCTGAGAGTCCGCAAGCTGCTGGTCGGGAAAATAAGGGCGTCATAATTGTGTTTTATTGCAATTTTGTCTCTGATGAATGAGTTGTGCAGAAATATAATACACACTGCCCCCTGCTGACTTGGCTGACTTAAATACATTTTACAGGAAAACCCAGGCAATTACTGCATATAAATTAGGTTGGAGTAGGCAACATTTTGTGTTAAATAAAAATAAACACAAGTTTATAAATTGTTAAGAAAAAGAGAAAACTTGAGAGAGAGAGCGAGAGAGAGAGAGAGAGAGAGAGAGAGAGAGAGAGAGAGAGAGAGAGAGAGAGAGAGAGTGTGTGTGTGTGTGTGTGTGTGTGTGTGTGTGTGCGTGCGTGCGTGCGTGCGTGCGTGCGTGCGTGCGTGCGTGCGAGAGAGAGAGAGAGAGAGAGAGAGAGAGAGAGAGAATATAAAATAAAGAGACTCTTCTGTCTTAGCTAGTGCCAGAAATGGACTGCAATCAATTAGTTTAGCTCTACAATAGCAGGAAATCTCATATTGGGGCCATGCGTCCCTTATCACAGAGTGAATTTTCACATGCCAGATAATACTCTAATGAGTAATGGAGTTGAATGAATAATGATGTAGAAGAGAGTGTTATTTTTGCCCCATGGCAGCTGGTAGCACACACTGTTAACCCAAAATGTGAGGATCCCACACTGGGTATTCCTCTCAAGTCCACCCACACACAACGAGATACAATTAAAGGCCCTTTTGTATAATTAATCTCCTTTTGCCACAGATATCAATACAAATATTCTCATAAAGCAATTGAGCTTAACAACTCAAATCAAAACAACTCAGTAACTAACAGTAAATAAAACAAACAAAAAAAAGAAAGAACATAATAGCTAAAACCAGTAAGACTCCCTAATCGGGAGATAAGCGACCGTCACGTCGCATACACAAAAAAATGGGACAGATCCATGTTAATGACGTGACTAATTTTAGGACAAAATCTGTAGGAGCAGTGTCCAAAAAAGTGTTTTGCCAAAATCGGCCTGATGGTGGCGCTAGAAGAGGGCCATGTGAGAAATTGCCATCCAAGGAGTGTGTGTCCAAGTTTGGCATCGGTAGGGCCAACGGTGCCAGAGATAGAGTAGGGGCAAAAGTGTGATGTGACGGACAGACGGACGGACGGACAGACAGACAGACGGACGGACAGACAGGCAGACGGTGGAGATTTTCATAGTAACTTGCGACCTGACGGTCGCAATAATTGCAGTATGAAGGATTATAACGTTAGAAGTCAGTCGCATATTAAATGTGGCACAAGACAGACTTTAACACCTCACGTCTCTTCCCTGCCAGGTGCCTGCTGATTGGCGGGTGGTGCAGTGTTGCATTATGGGATAGAGAGGTGGCCGTGATGGTGTACCCTTCCCCACCTTCCCCTCCAGACAGGTGTTGTGTGGGTAAATTGGCACCGGTGGACGCGCCACTCTAATTTCACTGACAGCTTTATGACCTTTTATGTGTCCCAGCTGCCGTGTTTATGACTGGCTGACTGTGCGTTCATGTTCAACAACATTAAACATGCATAAGCTAGGCACCGTGGCCCATCACACAGCACAGTACACACACTAGAGAGCCCAACGCACCTACCATGTCTTTGGGGGAAACATGGACTACGCAATAAAAGCAAGAAGAAATTGAAATATAGATAGGTACGTGGATATATGACAGCTTATGGCATGAATACAATGCAACTTCAAGCTATAAATGTAAAAATGTGAGAGATTATCTGGCATGCACTCCGTCGTTCTGAATGGCCTTGTGGGATTGAGAAAACAGAAGAACTTTGTGTTTTGATAAAGAGGGCCTCCTGCAGTTCTCAAGCATAGTTTTATGGGCCTCTATGTCTCTCCCATAGTACTGTATATCTGATTTATCTTCCCTGTCCGCCTTGCCAGACAAGGTCAGTGGGGCCGAGGTGGTCAGACCTACGGCACTGGGAGCGTCAATCCTGTAGACCCAACGGCATGCTGGGTAATTAATAATGCCTCCGGGAAAGTGATCCAAAAAAACAGGGTCTCTATCCTTGTTCGTGGAGTACAGTAACATAGCCCTCAGACAGGAGAGCAAGAGGGGAAGGGGGCTGGGGAGGACGCGGCCAGTGATTTATAGACCATTGTTGTTTGGAGGGTATTTGGCTGGAGTCACTGCACTTATCGAGCATGTAGACTCGGGCCTTCACTGGGGCTCTCTGTGACCTTTCTAGCCCCAAATCTCTCCAACCTCAGCCTCCCTGAGAACCAGATAAGACTAGTTCACTGGTGCAAAGGGAGAAACACACTTAGCTCTCTACCCTGATTAGTAAAAGCATTTCTTTTTTTCACACGGTCAGCTTGTGTAGATTCCTACATATATTCCTCAATGTTAGATGATTTTGGTGGTTATAATTATGTGTTTAAAATCTAGAACTATGTCCAGAGTGTGATAAAATAACACAGGAGCTTGCATAATTTTAGCTTAGCGTTAACTGTATGCCTGTCTCTCTAATCACAGGGCATGTGTGACACACGGAACATGTCAGGCACTGACATGAAGCTGCTTAAGTTTCGCTGGGCTGAGACTGTCACTGTATATCTGACCCATTCCCCTTCGCCATCGCACAGGACATTATTATTTTTTTCACTGCAGGCTGTCAATAGACAGAAGGCAAGAAGAATATGAGAGCGAATGAAAGTAGGAGAGAAAGAAAGTAGGAGAGAAAGAAAGAAAGAAAGAAAGAAAGAAAGAAAGAAAGAAAGAAAATTAGGCAATGAAGGAAAGCGTGTAAAAGATAAACAGAAAAGGAAAGAAAGAAAATCGGGTAGAAAAACAGGTTAAGAAACATCGCAGTGATTTGTCAGTAATATATACCCTAGAGCCAGTGCCGGAGTCCTCAGTATCGCAAGCCCATAACCAAACATGTCAGGATCATTATCAGACTAAAGATATGATTAGAACCATATCATGCCGTGCCCTGCACTCTTTTTTCACATGAGGAATCTATTCTTCTCTGCTCCCCTTGTTTTCTCTTTCTTTTAAATGGCAGTTATAATTTGGTTGTCTGGAGGGGTGCCAGGGAATAAACAGTGTAGTATAGTAGCTTCGCCTGAGCAGGCACAACCCAGCCCCGGCTCTGCCTGGGGACCGGTGCCAACATAATTCTCCATTTAACACTGCAGCCACGCAAGCGCTGTGTACTTTACCTAAACTGCCATATTGGAAATGTCAGCATGAGATCTCTTGATGTATGGGCATTGGGCATTTTGTAACTAGCATGACCACAACATGAGCATTCCACTGATAAATGCATGCGCGTATGTGGGTCCATGCATTTGTGCTTTACTGTACATACTTGCTTTTACTACACATCACCACACAAGGCCTGTGCAGGGTTCAACATTGTGCTCTTTATTAAAGACAAACAGAGGACCAGCAGAGCCAATGGAGGAGTGTCGAGACATGAAGCTGTTGCGTTTTTCATTTCAGACTCCTGAGATCCCCAGAGTGGGTCCCAGTAAATGAAACTAGCAGGCTGGAGCAGATTGCTCTTTCTCTTTCAGTGTGGGAAGAGCTGGTTCTTTTGAAGAGTATCCGTCTATTCCTTTGTAACCTCTGTGTTCCCTCGCTCTTCCACCCTCACAAATCCCTTCCACTTCAACACCTCATACCTATTTGTGGTGGAAAATGCTTTCGTTAGATAAAAGGGGTTTGCAGAAGAGGAGAAAATAATGAGGGATCAAGATCAACTCAGATCGGGTCGAACGAATTCACTGAGCATTTAATGTGTAACCTATTCATGTGATGAGAGTCAAATAATACGTCAGTCAAAAATTAAATCAATGGTTTTATCATAGGCAACCCTCCTCTTTTTACCTATTAGGGTGCTTTTCTGTAATTTAGTAAGGCATACCCTCCCATTGCCACTATAACATTTAATTTCCATTATAATACATCCTTTATCTTAGTCTCACTTCGTAATCACAAGTGAGAATGTTTAGCTTGTCAAACAGCATGCAAACAAAATCACAGCAACATAGTTTTGTGACAACTGGGAAAGGAATCCAAATGTAGCGGAACATGTTGCATTTTAATAAGCACACAGTCATAAACAGCGGCGGTCTCGAGAAATTTTACGATTAAATTTCATCTGCTTAATCGCTGTAGCCACAGTATTCATAACTCAACTGGATCAGCACAGCTGGGATGCTGTGTTGCACTCTATTTAGGCTGGGGAAACGAGAGACTAAATGCCCAGGCAGTGCGGAAGGAGTCATCGCACTGTATCTCATTAGGCCTGATTTATACTGTGTGCGGTGGTGTCCTGCACCAAAGATAGCCGATCTACAAGCTCACAGCGCGCTGCGATGCAATGCATTGTGCGCTTGTAGCTTGGCTATTTCCAGCTTGGGAATGGGACACCATCCTACGACGGAGTATACTGTAAATAAGGGGTTTGCATGTTATGTATCACACACGGGCCCATCTGACTACTTGCGACAGGAATACCTTGGACAAGGGTAATAGAGATCAAGAGATTTGTGCCACCAAATGGCAGGAGAATCAAGAGAGCGGAGTTGCGATGGAAACCCACAGCAAAATCCCGAGTGTTCATTTAACTCAGACAGTGCAACTAAAAATGGACCCTTAAAGGCCGTAGTTAAACGAACACCCGGGATTTTTGCTGTGTCGTCCTCCGTGGAGCGGAATGGAAGGAGGCGGAGCCGAAGGAGGAGAGATGCTTTAACCCTGCAAGGCCCGAATTAATTTCTACTCGCCAAAAAAAATTAAAGAAAATCAGATGGTGTTGTAGGAGTCCTAATCACAGGAAAATGTAATTTTAAAAAATTAATAATGTTTTTGTAAGGTTTTATAGCCATAAATCATAAATCATGCTCTAATTTGCATTTTGGGGATATTTCTCACAATATTAACATATGCACGTGTTCTAGACATTCTAATGATCACGAAAAAATATATTACAGGCATTTTACTTATGTTTTAGTGAGGAATAGCTTCAGTTAAAAAGTGAGATGTTGTTCGTCCAGACGCTGGAATTTCAACTTCTCTGGGAGGTGTGAATGTCAGCCTCTGTGGGGGGTATTTATATGCAAATATCGTGGCCAATGGCATTGTAATACTAAACAATAGGATTTAATGGTGATGTTAATGTGAAAAAAGAACAGGAAAACTAACTATAACATTTTTTTAAAAATGATTTAAAAAACGTTGCCAAAAAGCAACGCTGGGCCTTGCAGGGTTAAGCTGATTTATATCAGACAGTAATAAACCGGGCATCTCCCTCCCTGCCTGTTTAATATGCGAATATGCAGAGCATCCCGCTCCTGACAGCACGCCATTAATAAAAGCGTGGCTGGGAGCGCAGGTAGCCATAGCTCATCTATATGAAAATACACGATGATGGTTTTACACACAGTCATGTTTTAGAATGGGAGCCCGCGTTGCCAGAACGGGTGCAGATACCGAGGAGCACACACAGCCATAACTCTGCGTGCATCTCCCAGTCAGGACCCGGGGATGTAGAGTATCGCTATAACCTGCAGTGCAGGTGAATGGATCACATGGCAGTGTGGTGGCGCCGGCGCCGTTCACGCACGAGGGATGCAACGATGAGATTCTATAATCATAGCGTACATCAGTTTCCCCACTCATCTAATTGTCTCGCAAGATGGTGCCAGGCCATATGGTACAGTGCCATTTAACCCTGCTAATTTAATGAAACAATTCTCCTCATGCAGCGCTGATGGATGCCTTTCTTAGGCACTCTTCACTCTCTGCGGGCCAAAAGTTTGTACAGCGCGAGCAATCCATTTAGGCTGTTATGGTACCCACATAATAATATGCATTATCTATGAATTATGCACTTTAAAGCAGGGGATAGATGCTCTAGTAGTGAAAAACAACAGAACCACTCCTTTTTGGAGGCCACATGGTCACATAAATCAGTACAGGAGGAGCATCTGAGATGGTCATTGATTTATAAAACATTGTATACGTCCTGGCATGTGCTCCATCCCTTGATAATAAGCCAGCAGATTTCCGACAAAGATTCATTTCCACATTCCCCAATACTCTGATATGCACATGTATATTACATCCGTCCACACACACCACAGGCGGCTCCCGACAGACGCCCCCATAAGGAGGAGTGCGGAGGGAAGGAGGGGAAACAGGGAGGTAGTGGCCCTGGTGTGTCCAGCCCCTGGAGGCCTTGATAATACCCACTCTGCCTCCATGTATTTTGCATGATACAATCCTCAGAGGGCACGGAGGATGGGGATCTTACACTATTTAAATACAGGATTTGGGACATCAAAGACGGCCTGATATTGGAATAACAGAAATAATTAGGGATGTGGAAGTAGCCCGAAATAGCCCCATTTCCATAAGAA
>NC_137816.1:14786900-14796900 GCF_963921795.1 Nannobrachium achirus | reverse complement strand
CAGGGCTATTGTTCACCTGTACTGTATGTCATTGTCATTTTCATATTCCCTACGGCTGTGAAGTCAAATATTTACGTGCAGAAAGAAGAACAGTTAAGAGCCCTTCTTTACCAAGCTGTGTTTAAACGCCAGAGATAGATCCTTACTCCAGCATTAGATAGGGCTAATGATTGGTTGAATTGATGTATTGGCAGCTCTCAGGACTGCCCTAGCAGCCTGGGAGACAGTGTCCCCTGGTGTCTACCATCACACTCTGTCTCCTTTGTACTGGATCCCCAACCTTTAACACTAATGATGTGCTTCCTCAAACCAGCCCCATAAACATATCATTATCTACGAGTCATTTCTATCCCCACGGCTGCCAGTCAATCTTGAACTCCCCTCTTATAATAGCCCCTGCCAGACTGTTCTACACTAGTGTTGAATGGTGCCTGTGTCTTCAATCCAAACATCATGGAGCAATTAGATATTTTGGTCAATGTCGGGGGCTGGAACAGAAAACGTTGGGCCTTTTTGTTGGCAAGAGGGAGCTCTTTCAGCACCAAAAACCATTATGGCAGTGAGAAGAGGCAATAAACATCCATCTTATGATGGGGGCGGAGGGAGCATTCCCTTATCTATGAATTGAATACATTATGCCTGTTCTATTTCAAAAAGATGATTAGTTTTCATTATTGTTTCTGTGGGACGGTGCTTGTTGCACAATCTTTGGCAAGAGATTCAAGGTACGGAGGCTTTAAAAGAGTCCCATGATGACAGACATTTCAAATTATGAAAAATACAGTGACTCACACGATTAAACAGGGTGGTCGATCAAAGCAAATGATAACTTTTTAATGGTACATGGCGTCTTTCCACATTTTGTTATTTATTGCTGCCCTCTAAATGGATCCATCCACTGCATTTGCATTCATCCATCTTCCCCACAGCACACCTGTTGCCCAACAGGGTTCTGGGCCACTGAATCCTACCAGCCCCGCCCCCTGGTCTTTCTTCTGGCACCAAGCACTGGACACGTTCAACTGCTGAGTGGGCAAAATATTTGTTGCACGGCGGGTGCACGTGCTATCACGTCACCCCCTGGAGCTGTGTGGGATCTAGGGCATGGCTCAAGCCCTTTGTGTGGCCAGAGCCGGGGTGCACGCCGCGCACACGTCCTGGATCACTCTGCCATGTCACATCTATTGTCCCCCGGCCCGGACACACTGCACAGCATTCTCTCACTATGAGGTAAAGTGGTGTCACACCAAATTCTGGGCCCTGGGTACAAGGATTCACTGCGGGCCCCCCATGAATGTTCTTCATAGGGGGGGGGGGGGGGGGGGGGGGTTAACCCATTTAGACTGCATGGGAACGCATTAGTTACGCATTATTTTGTGCTTTAACTATTGAAAATTAGCAGATATACAAGCTCGCGGCGCGACACCGAGTGCCGCTCTGCGAGCTTGTAGATCTGCTATTTTTGAAAAATCATGAATATTTGTGCAAGCCTTTGAATATTTCTAATCCTTCAAAGGTTTTATGTCAGTGGTGCTCAAACCTTTTCATATGAAGACCCCTAAAATGATATGTATTTGGCCATGGACCCCCATCTCAAAATATTTAGTTCCAGCGACCCCCCCAAAGCAAAATTTGAGACTTGGTCTTGTCCATGGCAAATTTTAGATGTTCTTTTTTACACACCATTATACCGTAATGTTCTTATTTTGATAATTAGACCCAATTACTGAATGTCAGTCTCCAGGTTTTATTCAGAATATGTGTGAGACTTACTAGTACTAAGTAAGTAAGTAAGTAAGTAAGCCTTGCTGAGCCATGAGGCCCATATGACTCGGCCAAGCCATGAGGCTCATAGGGCAGGAGCCTATCTCCTAGCGTTCTCAAATGTTTTACTTGCAAGGACACCCTTAACTTTGAGAGTGTACAAATGGAAAGTGCTCCCTCTTTCATTTGTACACTCTCAGAGTTACAGACCTTTTTATGGTCATTCAGGGCTAGCTCTTTCTGTGTTTCTGGTAGTATCATTGTCCAATCATATGAGATACTTCAATGGTTTCCTGTGGAAATAAGCCAAATACTTTTCTAGGATCTCCTTTTAGTAGACCTTGTACCAGTGAACTGTACCATCATGAAACTGTACCTTTTCCTATGCAAACTTCTAATAAAGTCTATCAATCAATCAATCAATCAATCAATCAATCAATCAATCAATCAATGTCAATCAAAATATACATTTTAACCAAAATGTCCACCACAAGCCAGCATGGTGATGACCCCTGTTTCCTCCCAACCATGTCATCAGCCTTTTCACCCGAGAGTGAGGAGTTTCACCAGGAATGTGTGTAAGTTCCCCTCCCCAGTAGGAGCCACTAGCACAGTGACAAGGACCCAATCCCCTGCCGGCCCACTCGCAACACTGCCAAATGCATATGTTGGAGCGTCCGGCCAAGCTGGGGGCACCGCTGCCAGGAACTGAGTGTCTTACAGTCACCCGGAGGTCTCCACTGTTATTTCTTTTTCTGTTTATCTTTTTCAGGCAGATTTTAAAGTGTCCTCCCTTCTCAGATGATTAACAAATTCATAGCTTGCTGAATACATATTTGAAACCTGGTTGCAGCTCTGATCCAGCGATTGGGTCACATACTGTACGCTTTTTTTCCCGGTCACCCTGGAGTTCACCAGACAGTAGTATGTGTTCTGTCTGAATCTTTACCGTTCAATTTACTCCTTCTTGTCTACTTATCTTCTACTCCCATCCCTTCTGTCACATACCCCCTTGTCTGATCTCGGTAGCACTGTGCTTTCCATTCCCCCCAAAATGAAAAGACATTAACCCTCACATTAGATCTTAGTGAATAACATTGAGTTCATTCAATGACGCAGGGCATGGAGACCACAGTCAGAGAGCTCTATTAGTGGTGGGCAGGAATGTAATAAGTGGGACCATAATGTCTGGCAGAGGTTCCTTCCCTGATGCAACCCTCAGCTCTCCAGACGCAACAGCACCTACTGTAGATCTTCAGAGAGAAGAAAAACGGCCGTATCCTTCACCAGTCAGACGTATTTCACAACAGTCTCCACGCACCAATCTTTTCCACATGGATGGCCTATCGGTGTCCTATTTTCCTGAACCTGTTATTTCCATAATCCGGCGGGTGCCATTGCCGAGGGTTAATAGATGATCCTGAGCGTACAAGATGGCAGGGCTTTGTAGCTCCTAACGAACAGTGTGCAGCCTGATGAATGGCGTTTGGGCTGCGACCACGTCACTTCTTCCATTAGCAAAGCCTCTCCCAACTCCGCTGTATTGAACCGGGGCTTTCAGCTATTAGCCTGATGCATGACACAGTCAATTCCAGTTACGCTTTAATAAGTGAATATTTATCTTACCCCCTTCCTTGAAGAAGTAGTGAACAGGAGAGAATAGAAGTGAGGATTTGATTTGTTCTCATCTTCAGGCATGTGTGTGCGCATGTGCACGTGTGCGTGCATGTGAGCGTGTGTGTGTGTGTGTGTGCGTGTGTGTGTGTGTGTGTGCGTGCGTGCGTGCGTGCGTGCGTGCGTGCGTGCGTGTGTGTGTGTGTGTGTGTGTGTGTGTGAGAGAGAGAGAGAGAGTGGAGGGGGAGATGAAGAAGTCCTGCTGTAGTGTACACTGGTGGTGTATAAAGAATTCATGGGCCAAGTCATGTTGCAGGTTGACAGCTAACAGAGACACACCAGGAATTTGTATTGAGAAGTGAAGTGTTTTATTACAGTGAAAGTAGCACAGCAAGTTTAAATTGTATAATTGGAATATTTCTTTGCTTTGCTGCGGCATTGTGCGTCTGCGTGCATGCACAGTCTGCACACGTTACATGTGTGAAAGTCCTATGTTTTTTCACACATTTCATGTCATGTCTCTATAGACCTGATATAATGAGGCACCTCAAGATGTGGGTATGGCCTAATATGGCATCTACACATTATACAACTAGAAAGATGCAATTGGAAATCGCAAGTGTAGTTGCCGTGACGTTAGTCACACTTGCAAATGAATTCTGTCTTACCATTATAATTGTCCCCATTCAAGTCAATGGGGAACATGAAGTCACTAATAAATGAATGGCCATATATGGAGATCTCTGTGTCAGTCCTTGTCCCTTTTATGCCCATATATGGAGATCCCTGATGTCATCAATATTAAGCCCATATCTTGGAATGGCCATATATGGCTCATGTGGTCTATGATGTCAGACATCTATGATGTCAGTCATCTCCATATTTGGGAAAATTTTAAGTTTTATTATGGTCAATAGAGAAAATTAATTCATGAATAAATAAATAGGCCTATAACGTATATCTTAGCAAAATGCACCCCTACGTGTCCCGATGAAGTTGGTCGATTTGACAGATGGCCCCAGTGTGTGCCGCCAAAACTGTGGGAGGAGTAGCACGGCAAAATAAAGTTTATCTGGAAAGATGGATGGATGGATGGATGGATGGAAGGAATAAAGTCGGACAGTACTATAGTCACTAAATATGCATGTGTTTCAGAGAGAGAGAGAGAGAGAGAGAGAGAGAGAGAGAGAGAGAGAGAGAGAGAGAGAGAGAGAGAGATGATCTGTGTGACCAAGTGGAGCTGGGGGCGACCCTGACAGACTATTAGTCATAAGGCTTTAACCACTCAACCCCTCTTAGACCAGAGTAACCCATACCCTTGGAAGGGCCCGACCAACACATCTCAACTCTACACTGTCATGCTCAATGGCAAGGAATGTCATCAGCTGACATGAGGTCTGACTCCTCGACAAGGTCAATCAAGGTTGACAAGCAAAAGTACCAGTAAGACTCCCTAATCGGGAGATAAGCGACCGTTGGTCGCTTATCTCCTGTCACACTGCTGACATCAGTATGACATCACACCGTACACAAATGACCCTTATATAAGACCGGCATTATCTACCGACAGATTAGTAACAAGATGTCAAAATCATTGAAGGTTTACCCTACTAACCAACTGTTTACCATAGCAACCATGTTTTTTACCTTAGCAACCAACTGTTTACCCTAGCAACCAACTGTTTACCCTAGCAACCAACTTTTTACCACAGCAACCATGTTTTTTTTACCCTAGCAACCAACTGTTTACCCTAGCAACCAATTGTTTACCATAGCAACCATGTTTTCTTACCCTAGCAACCAACTGTTTACCCTAGCAACCAACTGTTTACCATAGCAACCATGTTTTTTACAGGGCCTGGGATTGATGACATCAGAAATCTCCATATATGGGCATGAAAGGGATTTTGTTTCTGGAAATATGTCTGTGGGGTGCCACATTTGGAATAAAACACTTACATCACACATCTGGATATCCATACAGCCCATCTAGTTTGCCTGTGTCCATTTATGCCCATATATCTGATGACATTGGGACAATGATCTCCATATATGGGCATAAAACTTATGTTAATTAGTAAAGCCTGGGGATCTCCATATATGGGCATGAGGGGTACCCTAAAAGGGCATCATCTGGGAATAGCAAATATAGTTATCCTAGAAAGTGAAAATCTTACATCAAAGGCCATAACTACCTACCTACCACCATACTGCATTCCTCATTAAACTACCAGTAAGATGCCTAAGGGAGAAAAGCAAAGGGCGAGGTTGCACCATTTCTTGGTCTTCTGGCCAGTGATGTATATCGGACCATTTAACCATATATGGAGACATCTGGTACCCAAAGATATTCACAGATATGGGCTTAATATTGATGACATAAGGGATCTCCATATATGGGCGTAAAAGGGATTTGGTTCCCCTGGCATCACAGGGATCTCCATATATGGGCATAAAATGGATTTGGTTACCCTGGCAACACGGGGATCTCCATATCTCCATATATGGGCATAAAAGGGATTTGGTTCCCCTGGCATCACAGGGATCTCCATATATGGGCATAAAAGGGATTTGGTTCCCCTGACATTACAGTGATGTCAGTGGCTGGTTCTACAGAGGGGATCTCCATTTATGGGCATAAAAGGGAATGTATGTATGATGATGTCAGATATCATAGACGTCATAGGACTTTCACATAACGAATAACTGAGTAAGCATGTAAACCCGTAAAATCTATATTTGGGCATGGCTGATTTATGACCTCATCATGATGACACGAGCAAACACAGCTGAATTGTATAAATGATCAGTGCAGAAACCAACAGAAGTATTTGACCAAGACTCTTCGATTTAAACATCAACAAAGGTGTGACGTTTGTTGATGGTCACGTGTGACGTGTGACGGACGGACGGACGGACGGACGGACGGACGGACGGCCGGTGGAGATTTTCATAGTAAACTGCTCCCTGACGGTCGCAATAAGTGAATGTTCAATGAATCAGTGATGTCATCAATCACTGTTGATCTGAGTGAGAGAGAGAGAGAGAGAGAGAGAGTGAGAGAGAGAGAGAGATAGAGAGAGAGAGAGAGAGAGAGAGAGAGAGAGAGAGAGAGAGAGTGAGAGAGAGAGAGAGAGAGAGAGAGAGAGGTTCCGGTATGTACTCACACCTGTCTTCTTTTTTCTCTCTCAGTCATATGAGGCAAGCCCTCATAATACACCTGTCAATGACAGCAGAAGACTCACTTACTTTGAGTGCTGGTCTTTAGCCTCCGGCCCTCATGGACGGCAACTCATGTAAAACAGACTATTTTTATATACAGCACAAATGTCACCATGCAGCCTAATTTATGACACAACACAGTAGTGTTGTAAATAACTGTATACTGCTGTGCTACAACTGGACAACTGAATTTCCCCCTTGGGATAAAGGTATCTATCTATCTATCTAGTAGTAAGTTGTACGTGTGCTCTATATGAATAAACCAAAAGGAAAGGCGAAACTGTTGCTTATTTTTCTTTTTACCGTGTTTTCGTATATTTAAGAAAAAATCGTAATTTGGTTAAAAATACTGGATAAAAAATAATTACATTTGAGTGTTCACAACATGAAGATAGCATACATTGTAATATGAGTAAGACTATTTACAAAAGGCTATATGGAACTCTCAGGGTTGCTTGGAAATGGAGAGACAATCATTTGGATTTTCATCAAGCCACAGGGAACTAGTTTGGAGTTAATTGCAGTGAAACACATTTTTTAATTAAAATGAACATCACAACGATCTGACTGAATTGGACCTTTTTCTGTATTATTCCTTTCTCTCTCTTTCTCATTCTCTCTCCCCTGCAGGACAGCTTGAAAGAGTCCTGTTGTTTTATTTTAATTGGGGCAGTGATGTAATTTGCCCACTCCATGCTGGTCTGCTCAATCTAGATCCTAAGAGTGCGTGCGTGTGTGTGTGTGTGTGTGTGTGTGTGTGTGTGTGTGTGTGTGTGTGTGTGTGTGTGTGTGTGTGTGTGTGTGTGTGTGTGTGTGTGTGTGTGTGTGTGTGTGTGTGTTCAAGAGAGAGAGAGAGAGAGAGAGAGAGAGAGAGAGAGAGAGAAAGAAAGAGAGAGAGAAACAGACAAAGAGAGTGAGAGAGAATGATCACTGATACAATGGGGGGAACTTAATACGAATTGAAAGAAAGAAACAACAGAAATTAGACACAGAGTTAGATTTTTTATAATTCATAAAGACATTATAGAGTTTCAATTAGATGTTTGTTGTGATATGAGCACAACAAAATGTAACAAAGAAGGGGATCTGATAGCACTTTGATAAAGCTTATCGCCATGGCTATAATAGCTCAATAACAAAGAGCAGGGGAAATTAATAATAAACGTGAAGAGAAATGCATGGTTGTGAAAGGAAGGACAAGTATTTATGTATTTATATGACGTATGGCTTCATCAGGGCAAATAAATCAGTGTCAAAGGAGACATAAATAGCCTCAAAATTAGCGAGGTGAGGACGTTAAAGCTTTCTCGAAGTAAACAGTCAGCTGAATCAGGGGCGTCAATTGGGTATGGCAGGGGTATGCAGCTGCCATACCCTGGGTCCAGGGGAGAAAAGTTACTATTAAATATAAATCCATGAATGTCTCTTTGTCTATCTGTTCTGCTTATTATGTTGTTAAATTACAGTAAAATAACTACAAATGAAAAATGTAACAAAATGGTCACTTTAACAAGGTATTAGAATTATATTCTTCACACTTATATTCTCCCCATCTTGACAGAATGGTATATTCCCAGGTTCCGCAGGTCAGCTGCACAGGTGCTATTCTTTATTGTTAATTGTGGCACGTTTACTAACATGCCAAGTTTAGCTGCACTTAAACCGTAGAAATGGGGGGAAAAATGTAATGTACTTCTTAAAATAAATGTATCATGCCTGTCGCTAAGGTATGGCAACATGAAGGCGCGCGTGCAAGACACCAGTCATGTTGCCATACCTTAGCTTTTTCTGAACTGACGCCACTGAGCTGAATATACGTATATTCCCCCCCCCCCCGCTATTGAATACTTTTCGTCTCTGTGTTGGTAAAAAAATATAACCAATGAAAAGTATTAAAAAGCGCTTCTGACAAAATCAGCTAACTCCATTGGTTCGTCAAACTGTCGGCTAAACCAACTAACTCCAAAGCCTCTCACTGCATGGCACACAGAGCCCAGAGCTGCTCAGACTTTTTTCTCCATAGTCTGTTAAAATAGTGTAACTGTTTATCAAACTTAGCACTGATGCTAATGTTATGAAAACAATTAATTCTATTTCTAAAATCTACTGTTATCTTCTTTTCTTTTTTCTTTTTTTTATTCCACGATTTTGTAACACATTTTTTTCACCCAGTGCCAATTGCCTAAAGCTGTAATCCTGGTTTCTGCTCTCCCTCTGTCACGCCTGGGGAGCTCCCGGCTGGCCAGGAGGAGGCGTTATAGAGACCAGGATTACTCCATGTTTTTGTCAGGGTATCTACCCTAGGAGACGCGTGGAGAACATGCAAACTCCACACAGAAAGGCCATTTCGCCAACCCCACCTATAGGGTATGGGCGCTGATGACTTGGAGGAGGAAACACGCCCCTAGCGTCCCCTGGCGGGAATCGAACCCAGGACCTTCTATACCAACTGTGCCACCGTGCTACAAATCTACTGTTTTCTGAGGAGAGCAATGTGACAAGAAATTAGTTCATATACTGTAGCATTTCTCTCGCTATTCTACTGAAACCACAACTCCGTGACATGAACCCCTCTCTTTGCAGAAGTTATTGTAATATTTAAAGTCCTGCTTATCATTGTAGACCTATATAAGCTGTGTCATGAAGCATCAGGGCATTAATTTGCACGTTGCGATGCATTGTGAGCTTGGAGAACCATTGTCAGCTGTTCTTATCAATGATGGACAAAAGCTCCTAACTCCACTTGAAGTGGATTTGGGTAAAGTGGTGCTAATATAATGACACATTATCTGACAATAAAGTCACCATATCAAAACTTTAATGAGGAAGTATTGATTAATTGTTAAAAAAAAAATCATGTGTGTGCTTGTGCGCGTGCGTGTGCGTGTGCGTTTTTGAGAGACGCAACAGTGCCACTTGTCACTCTGAGGAGCGGTTGACCACCGCTCAAAAAAAATATATATATTTTTTCATTTCCTGAAAAATGTAGTTAGCTGGTTCTGCCCGATAGCAGAGATGTAAGGGCCGATTCATACTCCACTTTTAGAGACAAATTCATTTCGGTTCGGTTCGGGGAGTCTTGGTGGCACCGAACAGCCGAATTAATGACGGTATACTGCCCCCCCCCCGAACCTCTGATTGACAGAGCCGAACCAAAATAAATTCGTCTCTAAAAGTGGAGTATGAATCGGCCCTAACACGTAACAGGAAAATCCTGAATTTAATCGATTAAAAATCTAAAACCTATAAGGTTGCTCTTTCAGAGTTCTACGATTCTGAGGTGTGTTAGAGTTGTGGGCTCCATCCTTGCCTGTGTGTCATTGAGTGCCACTGCAGATAACTTTTGGACACCCTATACGAACATGCCTCACCCAGAAATTATTTCTATGCAAATGTGCCA
>NC_137816.1:14760916-14786700 GCF_963921795.1 Nannobrachium achirus | reverse complement strand
TCTATGCAAATGTGCCAAAAGAACGGGGCTGGGGGGTGAGGCAGAGGAGAGGGGAGGAGCATGAAGAAGAAGAATGCTCAGAAGGAAAAAAAATGCAAGCTGCAAATGAAATCTAAAATACGCTGCAAAAAATCGATTCTTCATGCGTTGGCTTGGTGGTGCGTACCTTGCAGAGGTGGCACATTGATAAATATTCATGTGTTTTCTGCCCTGCTAAATGGCTGTTCGTTTAAAACTGGGGTCAGAGGAGAATGAGGGGTGTTCTAGGTATACGACCACATTGGATAAGGCAGTCATTTTAAAAAGCTGTATGTGTTTTTCATTGCACTTGAATATACTGTAGTCAAGTGCAGTGTGTGTGTGTGTGTGTGTGTGTGTGCGTGCGTGCGCACGTGCATGCGTGCGTGTGTGTGTGTGTGTGTGCACGCGCGCGCGTGTGTGTGTGCGTTTGTTCGTGCTTGTGTGAACGCATCTGTGCGTGTGCGCGCGCGTGTGTGTGTGTAAGAGAGAGCAGGGGATAGAGAGATGGAGCGGAGACATAATAGTGACAATATGACATTTATAGGTCCACCTTTTCAGTGACAATGCCCTGATTTGCAAATTCTGTGCAGGCAGTGATAGGAGCAGCTTTGAACAGAGGCTCCCCCACGTCTAATAATATCACTGTAATTAGCATATGCTTTGATTATAAAGGTCACTAGCTCAGTCTCGCAGAACATCATGTGAACTGTACCAGGGGAAGCTCGTTTAACAGTCTATTTCCATCCCCTTTTATCTTCATTCAACTATTTAACATGCCATATCTCTTTATGTGGGACCAATGAATGTAAGGCACACTGAGCAAACCCAGGGGAGAAGTTGCTCTACATGATTATCCTGCACCTTTATGTCCTTAGAATCCTCAGGTGGGAGGTTAATGACAGATACTCCAACTCCTTAAACACAGTTTTCCCCCTCTGCTTAGTTATGGTCCCTTGGAGTAGTTTTACCACATAAGCCAATTTGGAAATACAGAGAAAATAGCATGACATTGCAACTCGTGAGGTTGAAGAGAGTTTCAAGAGGGTTTTATGTGTCACTCACTCATACTGCCGGTGTGGTAATCCACCGGACTGTGCTAACAACAACAACAACAATAACATATTGATATATCCACCTGTTTCCGCGGGAGTTTACTGGAGATTATTTGGACCTGTTTGGACCACACTTCCGGTTTAACAGCAGACATACAAGCTCACGTCGCGTCGCAGGTGCAAACGTTGTGAGCTTGTAAATCACACTCGGCGCCGGAAGCTCGGTACAGCGTCTGCGCAATGCACTATGGGGCGTTGGAAAGTCGTGGATAGAAATGAGAATACTTTATGTAATAAAATACAAAAATAAAAGATAAGAAGATAAGATGAAGACAACACATTAAGTTGGCAATTATACAGGTAAAAACTGTTAAAGAAGGTAAAATATATGAAATATATGACAGAACTATGCAGCACTTGAGCAGAGGTTGTAGATCTGCTACAATATATAAATATCAATCAAGTAGCAAACAAAAGAAAAGAAAAAAACAGGTTGCGAGAGTTTGAGTAACGTTTTGCAATTCAACAGATCACTCAAGCAATCTTTACTCAAGTGGACAAAATCGTTGTACAGTAACAGTTGGGGTTCTGCCTGAGCTGGTGGTCTATTTTAATTCTCCCCCTTGCAAATATGCTAACAAACAGAGAGGAGGGGGTCCCCTTGGGAGACCATTGTAAACAAGCGGGTATGATGTGCCGAGTACAATCCCACTCTTTCTGTGCTATAGAAAACGTGCTCCTCCTTTCATCTGAAACAAACAAGTAGATAAACCAACGCCTGCACTCACACACACCCCATTTTAATTACCACATTCATTTACAATGTTTAATCTGTGTGCAAACTCAAAATACAGCAAATAAACAAAAGGCAGACCAGGATTTTCCTGTTGCTTTGTTTGTTTGTACGGTGCAACACTTAGTAGTGAATTCTATAGCTGTAGAAAATTGGTCTGCCCAACAATGTCCCGGTTTTGCCTCTCTCAAACAACCGGAAGATATTTCAGGCCTAATGATCTAGGTTGCATATAATAAAATAATTGATAAAAATAAAGATATCTGGGTTATAAGCAGATGTATAAAATTAACAGAGAATGGAAAACAAAGCTGTTGTTTTTTTCTTTCTTACATTTTAGGTCACACGTGACTGATGGCCCACAACTGATCAGACATTTACCTCTACACCACTAGGTATATACAGTGGAATGTCCTTGGAATTGTTTTTATTTATTTGCTTTTATTTTGGAGGAATGCAATTTGTGTGGATGAACAGCAATACATTGTGTCACTGTACTGATTATACAACAGAGACACCAGATAAGTTGGCACGCCTCATTCCTAAAAAATAAGGGCTGAGTTCAGGGGTGTCGCACCAAATTCTGGGCCCCGGTAGGATTCACTGTGGGGCCCCTGTGCTTTAACTATTGAAAAATAGCAGATATACAAGCTCACAGCGCGGCACCGAGTGCCGCGCCGCGAGCTTGTAGATCTGCTATTTTTGAAAAATCATGAAAATCTTTGAATATTTCAAATCCTTCTAAGGTTTTTTGAAAAATCTATGTTTCGATGGCAGTGGTTCTCAAACCTTTTCATGTGAAGGACCCCCAAAATGGTATGTATTTGGCCACGGACCCCCATCTCAAAATATTTAGTTCCAGGGACCCCCCAGAAGCAAAATTTGAGTTACAAAATGTTCACTTAAAAAATACATATATTCAAAGATTTGCGCACATTTTCACGACTTTTCAAAAATAGCAGATCTACAAGATCGCAGCGCGGCACTCGGTGCCGCGCTGTGAGCATATCTGCTATTTTTCAATAGCTAAAGTTACTAGGGCCCCTCCACCTTGGGCCCCAGTAACTCAGTCCCACTTTCCTACCCCTTGTGACGCCCCTGAGTACAGGCAACCTTGTTTGAGAGTGAGACGCCTCTCCATTACCTACAAGCCCTTACAGAGCCTGGTCACTTGAGCTCCGTCCATTTATTATCAAAGCACACAGCACATTTGAACCAAGGGGGGGAAACGTGATGCCTGGACAGCTCCTGTGTCCAGCCAGACAAACTAGCTGAAGTTTCACAATTATTGGTGACCAGGCGAAAACGAAATAAATAAATAAATCAAAATGTCCCCTACGCACCAACACGGAACTCTACACCTGCTAGACGTTATGGATCGCCCTGCGGTTGCGGTCGACGAGGTAACCGAAGGTGTGGGAGGGGTTGACCGATCAGAACAGGGGGGAAAAAAGAAAGATCACAGAGTCATTTATAATATTCTGACATGGAGACCTTACATGATATTCCATCATACCGTATACATGATTTGTCCAAAAATGTTCACAGCGCTCCATAAAACCCTTGAAAACATCCAACTTTCTTTACCGGCACTGTGGAAGAATAATTATGTCATTGCATTTACAAATTAAAATAAAGTATAATAATAATAACAACAGTACAATACGTTTTTTTTCTTTCGATCTTTTTATTTTTTCATTTTTCATAAACTGATACATGGCTCGCATGACTCACATACATCAATCAACAATTAACTTTCACATATGGACTCACATACACTGTACATATAAACGTACATACATACATCATTTTGTTTTTACACATTGCCTTCCAAAAAATAAAATCTTCAGGAAAGTGGTTAGTAGTGTATTCTTCTCCCTTTTCTTGGTTCTCTAATTGGAGAAACCCCTCCATATTATCTGAGGTTTATCTCAAAGGTTTTTAAGCGCTGAACTTAAAAGTTGTCAGATATTTTGAAGGATGGAGGCTTCAGGATCACATACGCGCACACACACACACACACACGCACGCACGCACGCACGCACGCACGCACGCGCGCAAAAACATAATTTATTACCAAACTGTTAATTTGAATGTATTTTATTTTATTCAACATTCCAAAATCACAGCTGCAAAGCAAAAAAAAAAAAAAAGAAAAAGCCTCCGTGTCAACGTATACAATTGCAACCTTGTAGCCTTTACGGTTCATTCGGTAACGTTTGTTCACTCTCAGAGTCGAGTGAACAGCGAGGACGGGGCAGCGTGGTCGTTGATCAAACGGCGACGCCGGGACAATACGAGGCCATCGTGTGACGTGACCCGGGGTATTTTTTACCACGTACTCTGACAGGGCCGCGGACGGACACGCAGGTCTGTTCCCCCTCCATCCTTCAGCTTTGATCAGACCGTTACTCACAGAGGACGACGTGATTCAGAAAGAGCAGCCCTCACACATCTGGAGGAAGTCCCTCGTCCAGAGAGTACAAAGCACCGGGAAGGAGGAGGCGAGCAGAAGACACATGTGACACAACACTTCAATCACCCTGGCTGACAGCGGCGTCCTCCTCACCACCACTTCCTCTGCACGCGCTCAGCAGGTCACATGTTGGTCACATGTTGGAAACCTCCGGGTCTAAATAGGGTTTCTTTGAAAGCCTGGCGAAACGTGTGGAAATTGGATAGAAGATAGACATGTATATCGTCGTTGTCGGGTGGAAACCTCGTATCTCCAAGTTTCAAATGTGTATTTTTTTTTTCACAAAGTAAAGCCCTGCTTCATCATACGAGAGCGTCGCACAAAAGTAGTGAAAACAGCCGATCTGTGTGCTTGTTTTCACTAGTTTAAATCAGTTTTAAATTGAGAATTACAAAACAAATGGTTTTGGACATACAAGGTTTCCACCCGACAACGACGATATATATAGTCCTATACTGTGTATTATTATACGCACGCACGCACGCACACACGCACGCACGCACGCACGGACACACACACACACACACACACACACACACACACGCGCACACACACACAACGACGATATATATTAGTCCTATACTGTGTATATATTATACACACGCACGCACGCACGCACGCACGCACGCACGCACGCACGCACGCACACACACACACACACACACACACACACACACACACACACACACAGATTATATGCAAACATCACTCAGTCTAACTATCCAAAGTGTTGCATTTACTAACACACACACACACACACACACACACACACACACACACACACACACACACACACACACACACACACAGATTATATGCAAACATCACTCAGTCTAACTATCCAAAGTGTTGCATTTACTAATTTATACCACTTCATCCATAATACAAAATAACAAATTATATAAAAAAAGAAAGACGCAGCATGCAGCACCCTCGCAACGTGAACTTGGAGAGGGGCTATTTTGTAAATTATTTCGTTTTTTTTTTTTTTTGTGTGTGTGTGTGTGTGTGGTTAAGTGGCTTAAATGGTTCAGTGGTTAAACTGTGTGGTGACATTAGCGCACGAGGACACAGCATAATTATCACACACACACACACACACGCACACACACACGCACACACACACGCACGCACGCACGCAACGCACGCAGCTGCAGAGTCGCAGACGCACGCACGCACAGCACGCACGCACGCACGCACGCACGCACGCACGCAACGCACGCACGCACGCACGCACGCACGCACACACACACACACACACACACACACAACACACACAGTTTTATTATCCTAACTATAGCCCCCCTCGTGTGTTGGTTTAGACAGGAGGATGGTGTTCTCTGACACATCTGACAACTCCCTCTCTGAATGTAAAACACATTAGAGTTGACCTGCCTTCAAACACAGGACCTCCTCTTCCTCAGTGCTGCTCACATCTCTGCACTCCAAAGTAGGATGCTCTCTTTTGTAGTTGGAAAAACAAGCGCTCCCCTCGCTTCGGCTTTATTTATGCCCCATTGTACGAGTGTGTCGCTTGCTGAAAATAGTAGATCTAAAAGCTCACAGTGCATTAGAAGGGCTGCACGCATCGAACAGGCAAACAGATAAATGGGGTTTGCGTTAAAGAGTGGGGCATTCATTCATTCCCTATTTACATCATTACCGAGTAGGCCGGTCCCCAACTAGACGATTGGCCGCCCGAAGGGCAGAGATCTCCATATATGGGGCATAAAAGTGACACAGACAGATACATAGATCTCCATATATGGGCATAAAATGGATGCAGACAGACAGATATCTCCATATATGGGCATGATATCTCCATATATGGAATAAATGGACACAGGCAAACAGATGGTCAAAACGGGTCCTATGACAACAGGTATAATGGGATTTGCATTAAAGGGTGGGGGCATTCATTCCCTATTTACATCGTTCCCGAGTAGGCCGGCACCCGACTAGATGCTTCGGGCCGCCCGAAGGGCAGTGATCTCCATATATGGGCATAAAAGGGACACAGACAGACAGATACAGAGATCTCCATATATGGGAATAACATGGACACAGACAGACAGATATCTCCATATATGGGCATAAATGGACACAGGCAAACAGATGGTCAAAACAGGTCGTATGACAACAGGTATAATGGGGTTTGCATTAAAGGGTGGGGGCATTCATTCCCTATTTACATCGTTCCCGAGTAGGCCGGTCCTTGACTAGACACTCGGCCGCCCGTCAGGCAGATACAGGGATCTCCATATATGAGCATTAAATGGACGCAGACAGACATATACAGTATCTCCATATATGGGCATAAATGGACACAGGCAAACAGATGGTCAAAACAGGTCGTATGACAACAGGTATAATGGGGTTTGCATTAAATTGTGGGGCTTTCATTCCCTATTTACATCGTTCCCGAGTAGGCCGGTCCTCGACTAGACGCTCGGCCGCCCGAACGGCCGAGCTTCTAGTACTATCAATAACATTTACGAATGTTTTATACTTTTATACTGTGGTGTTGTGCAAAAATAGTGAAAATACAGTAGCTGATCTACAAGCTCACAACACGTCAATTTGAATACATGTAGTTTTGGGAATTCTTTACAAACCTTTTGCCCACAATGACACGTCCAAATAGGCATCGATAATTAAATTATTTACTCTTTTTTATAATTGATTAAATCGAAACTGTTGCACCACTAGTTGTGAGCTCATAGACCAGCTAATTTCAGTGTGAGTCGCCGTCGTATGACTAAGTACGAACAGGGCTCTCCACTTGAATAGTAATTAAATTGATTCTATTTTTTTCTGGGGGGAGAGAGAGAGAGAGAGAGAGAGAGAGAGAGATGAGAGAGAGAGAGAGAGAGAGAGAGAGAGAGAGAGAGATGACTTTTGTGGAGTGACACATCTAATCTAGCACCGCTTCATATCTGGTGGAAAGACTTATGAAATGAGAGAGAGGGGGATCCTTATCAGTGCGGAATTAGTGCTTCGCCTCCCTTGTCTCCATTTTGGGAAGTGCACCACGAGAGGAGTGATTCCATTATGGAGGGGGAAGCCTTCAAAGGGGCCTCGCACAGCCAGAGGACACCTTGGGAGGAGAGAGGACCTTGCTGAGGAACAGGATGGAACCTTGCTGAACCAGCACTCTGGCGAGAGAGAGAGAGAGAGAGAGGGGGGGGGGGGGGGGGGGGGGGGGGAGGAGAGAGAGAGAGAGAGAGAGAGAGAGAGAGAGAGCAACGGGGTGATCACAATCAGACATTTTGCAAAGGGTTTGCACAATTACCTCCCAAATAAAGGTCATTTTTACAACACTTCAATACTTTCGTGGGAAGGGGAAAATAGATTGTAGTTATTCTAAATACAGTATGAATTGAAAGTGGAAAGTGGTGTACGTGTAATTGTGTATAGAGAGAGAGAGAGAGAGAGAGAGAGAGAGAGAGAGAGAGAGAGAGAGAGAGAGAGAGAGAGAGAGATACGTATATACATCAGTGATGATTGATGAGGAAGAATTAGCCAAACTTCGATGATACTCCTCCTAAAGCTGCCTTATATCGCAAACAATGACTGCAGGCATGTATTCTAGTGACAAATGATAAATGTTAACTGACATATTTACAACTGAACCCTGTGTGACTTACAGTATCTGAACATAACATGATATAGCATATATGATATATCATGTTATATAGGCATAGCATAGATGGATGGAAATGTACATACCGGTATGTGATTTTGCCTTTTGATTTTCAAAACATTTTATTCTATGCCATTGCCAGTCCATAGCAATGCAAATATCTGTTCTTCTGCCTGTCTAAGTCGATGCAGACATGAACCTCTTGAACCGTAACCTTGTATTGTCACATCACAAGCTTACAGGGGCAAATGTGTGGCTGAAATTATTTCCCGTACAAGCTCCAACCATTTGCAATTACAAAATATAATCATCATAAGAATAGAGATACTTATAGAGAACTTAAGAAACATAGCAATATGAAATAAAAGGCATGCTCAAAACCTTTATAAAAATGCGGCAGAACCTCGTCTCTTGTGCAAGTAGGAGGCATCACTTAGCAGCATTTATATCAAAAGTTTAAGTGTATCCACAAGTTTCCGCGGGAGTTTACTGGAGACTATCGGGACCAAACTTCCGGGTTTAACAGCAGACATACCGGTACAAGCTCACGTCGCGTCGCAGATGCAACCCGTTGTGAGCTTGTAAATCGGCACCGGAAGCTCGGTGCAGACGTCTGCGCAATGCACTATGGGGCGTTGGAAACTCGTGGATACATGATGATGATGATGATGATGATGATGATGATGATGATGATGATGATGATGATGATGATGACAAGACAGAAAGAACACAAAGAACTTTTTACCAAGCGGTAAGACTTTTGAATACATAGTGTTCTGACATACACAAAGGTGATGTTTTGGTGGATGCTATGATTTTTTATTATGTGTTGATGCTTTTACATTTATGTATATTTATATTATTTTCTTTACTAATGAACTGCAAGTCTGAGGAGCACTGGCAAATTAATGTAACCCTTTTTTTTTTACTGTAAAGTATTTTTTTAAGGTGAGACAAAGTCTTTCTGATCTGATCTGATCTGATCTGATCTGATCTGATCTGATCTGATCTGATGTAATGATAGTGCCAGTGCAGCAGCAACAGAGTGTATTCACAGTCATAGATATCGTCGTTGTCAGGTGGAAACCTTGTATGTTTCAAATTTGTAATTTTTTTTCGCAAAGTAAAGCACTGCTTCATCACACAAGGCCGTCGCACAAAAGTGAAAACAGCCGATCTACAAGCACACAACACCTCACGGTGCGAGGCGTGCTTGTAGATCGGCTGTTTTCACTAGTTTAAATCATTTTTAAAATGATAAATGCAAAACGAACGGTTTTGGACATACAAGGTTTTCACCCGACAACGACGATATACATACCGTGCTGCTCACTGGGGCCGCCTCCGCATGCTGTACAGTGTAGGGGCCTCAAAGTCCCCGGCTCTCCGACAACACAGTGCTCTGAAGAGCACGCCGGGGGGATCTGTTATACAAGGGCCCTCGCTCGGACTCAACAAGTGGACTATTGACTGCGCCAGTCAGTCGTCTTCTAATTAAACCGGGCCAGAATGCAGAAGGCCCTTTTTATTCTCCTCTCTTTATCCTCCGCTCTCTGCACTCTGAAGAGAGGCCTCCTTCTACATCACTGTGTTGTCAGGAGAGAGAAGAGGGAAACCTACATGAAACCCAAGGCCTCACGCAGAGCAGCAGTCTGACATCATTTTATTGCAGTTTAACACAGCAAAAATCTGAATGTTCATTTCACTCTGAAATCCATTTAAAAGTGTGTGTGTGTGTGTGTGTGTGTGCGTGAGTGCGTGCGTGCGTGCGTGCGTGTGCTTTTTTTCGTGCGAGTGTGGATTTATTAATTTATTTACTTGTTTCCTCCTTTGACATCACTGGTCTACCACATGTGCACCATTAGTGCTACATTATCCAGCCTGATGCTTTCAGAGCACCCAGGCTTTGCAGTGCATTGATGGACAAGTTACCAGGATCACGCTGGGGGCCAGGGGTCTTTCACAGAGGGCCTAGAGGGGCTCTAAAGTTACTGAGGACTGGCATTGTGGTTTAAATGATCTGGCCCTGCGGAAATGTAGAATTTACTCATGGCAGAAATTGTAGCTCACATTGCAGTGAGAAGGAGTGGAAGAGAGAAGAGAAGAAAAAAACTTTGTCAGGGTTATAAATGAGCTGATAATAAGAGTAGTGCACTAACTAAACCTATTTTACATATGAGTACAGCATTATGACAAATGTGTACTTAATTAGATCTGTGCGTACACCAGTTTGAAACTGACCCCAGTTTGAAATCAGTTTGAAACTAAATTCTGTGAAAACAGGCACAATAACTACTGTGGCGACAAGAATAGACTATGGAAATTCTGAGAATATGAATCACTGTAACACATTATGTATAAGTATGTGGGTTGCGTGCATCGTGTGCACCCTCATATTAATCTTTTGATTGTAGGTTTACTTGGTCTGTGGTCTCTCATTTGCAAGTCAATAAAATGACACTGGCAGTGATACACATTCATCATTATAAGCCACTGTTATAATCTAATACAGAGACACTATACATAATGCTGTGTAATGCATGCCATTTATGTGTATCCTAACTATCCCATGCTATATTTCATAAGCTTTAATTGCCAAAGTATACAAGGCCCATTTGATATGAAGTTGAGTGTTTATGAATTAAAGTCTGCACTTTATTTGATATTTTTTATTATTATTTTTGAAGTATCTATAGGCTGATCACTATCCTTCTATAAGCTTTCTGATAACTCACTCATCGCTCTGAAAAACCCAAGAAAAAATAAGTATCAAAGTGTAAACAACACCACTGATTGGATAGCCACTCTGTAGATGTAAAGCCTTCTTAATGAGAGATTTGTTTCCCTCTCCTCCAAATCTCCACAGTAGTAGTAAACAGGGCTGCTTTAGGGATGGTGTGCATGGGGTGGACTGCTCATGCCTAATTCATGCCGGCGAGTCTCGGGAAGGCAAGGCAAGAGCTGTGACCGGGCCGGACGGCCTGAGCTACTCTTTCATATTCTAATCAGCAGCCCTGCACAGGAAATAATCTGCTCCACAGCCGATGTGTGTTAACAGGGCACAGCACAGAGCCCACATCATCTCAAACATTACTCACGCAGAAGAGGGAGAGGGAGAGGGAAAGGGAGAGGGAGAGGGAGGGTAGGGGGAAACAGAGAAAAGCGTTTTTCTTTTTCTTTTTTGAAACAGTATACTGTAAAGTAAAAGTAAAATCATAAAATGGATAAGTAACCATGTTGGGAGTATGATTAAACCAATAGGGAATACATCACAGAGACGCTATACAGTACAGTATACTGTATACCGTACATGTACTCTCTCTCTCTCTCTCTCTCTCTCTCTCTATATATATATATATATATATATATATATATATATATATATATTTTTTTTTTTATGCTTTTATTTTTTTACAGTTGCTAAATTATATTTCTTCATATGATCCTTTTGCTAATTGTAACATTTAGAGGAGGTAACCTGAGGACATTGATCTTGATAATTTGGAAAAGATGTGCGCAATTAATACAGCTTCAATTCATTATCAGAGATATGAGGAGCTACAGAGCACTCCTTGCAGGCATAGAGATTGGGAAATACCCTTTAGCTAGACGCCTCCAAACCATTACATCTAATGCGGGCTATTAAGATTAGAACATTGAAAAAAGGTAGATGAGAGGGGAAAAGGGGAGAACCATCAAATAAGATATATTCCAGACATTGGGCCAAAAAGAACCATTTTAAAAATCAATACAAAGGATTTCTGTAAAACTCTCATGTATCTCTGAATACTAGCTGTGATTTTATTACAGTCTTACTGTAAGGAAGAACTTTGATACCGTTACATCTTTGATTTTTGTGATGAGCAGTCATTATTTCTGTCTGATAAGATTTCTTAGAAGGCACTCCATGGATGAACAGGTAAAAAGAGTATCAGACGCTGTGCCAGCATTTATTATCCATTAAAAGTGGAAATGGAGACATATCACAATTTTAGTTATTATGACTTCTCACAACCAATACGTACCGTATCAAGCTAATATTGCCTTATGGGCCTTTTAAACAAGTTAAAAACAATTACTCTCCTCCCTGTGAGTCTCTAACCATACTGTGCTTTTACTGTGGGAATAACCAACTGTGTGGGCCTCTTCCTAGTTCAGGGGATACTGACAGTTGACGGAAACGGTGGCAGTAAAAGTCTTGCTGCCTCTTTGGAAAGGTGAGTGAGACATTGGTGTGAAGGCAGACGGTTTTAAGCCTGATTTACGCTCGCCTGCACGCCAAACATCGCCGCTCCACAAGCTCACAACGCGTTGCATCCGTGACGCATTGTGAGCTTGTAGATCTGCTAGCTTCGGTGTGCGATACTGTTATACGGAGAATAAATTAGGCGTAAGTGTGAAGGTAAATTATGAACCTATACTGCAACAGGAAGAGGGAGAGTGTTGTGAAAGAAGAGGTCTTTCTCTTAAGCCACCGGCCGCTTCCATCCACACACACATAAGCCACTCAAGTTCCCATTCAATGCAATATAAGAGACAAAAGAATAAAATAAATAACATAAAAATACATAAATGTGCATGACATGTATAGACATGCATGTGTGTGTGTGTGTGTGTGTGTGTGTGTGTGTGTGTGTGTGTGTGTGTGTGTGTGTGTGTGTGTGTGTGTGTGTGTGTGCTCTCATCATATGAGCACACACACAATGCAATATACACAAACCGACAAACACAATTTCCATGAATACTGCTGGGTTAGAAAAGGAATAAGATGGGAGAGAAAAAAAAACTCATAAATAAATGACAATGCACAGCTTGCCCTGGAAATAGAAGTATAATTTTGTGTTTGTATTATATGCAGTCGGGTAAAATTTAATCTCCCTTTTAATACCCTGTATTGTATAAACAGGGGGGAGGTTGCTGAAATATAAACATTAAGAATGTAACCTTATGAAAATCGATTTGGCATTGAAAAATATTATCTCTGCCCGGTTTATTAATGCAACTTCAGGCTTGTCGCCACTATCTACAGGAAAATCATCCTATTATATTTGTAGTCCTTTTAGAGAGAATCTAAAAGACATTGTGCCGAATACTATTGTTGCTGAAGATACATCCCTCAAACGGTATATGTTTTTGTTTTGTTTTGTAAAAGATTGTGATCAAAATGCATATGAAAAGAAAGTGGTTATCACTACGAAATGCCTTAATGTGCATGGTAGGAGGCAGAAATGAACAAATGCCACGCTGAACACATGTGTACTGCATTTGTTATGCCTGAAAATTCCTAGCGCAATAGAATGAGCTGATAAATATAACATTATCTGCAGAGCAAGAAACGTGTTTATGTGAAAACTACAGATGTAGACACAGAGAGGGCAATAGTATGGAACATGTTTATTATTTTTGCTATTGTCACATCACAAAGCACAATAGGTTTCAATTGTAGCACTGAGCAAACCCGAGTGAATTGTTTTATTCATTGTGGGTTAAATACTTTGCAGTTGTGTGTGAGTGTTGTGTTGAGAACTGGATCTGAGCTGCTGTTATATCATACTGTAATTGGTTGAGCCACAGAAACCAAACAATTCTGCCAGCAGACTAATCGCCGGGGCTGGTAAGCCAATCCTCTGTGGACATGCACCGCAAGTATGAAAGTGTGTCTGCAGCCCCGATTATTTATTCATTTTGTTTGATTCGGGACGATGTTCCTCCCTTGGATTACTGCTTTCTCCTATCTGGCAAGAGTGTTGGCACAATGCCCTCTGTTTAAGATATCAAAGATTTGTGGCGTCCCGTTGCCTTGCGTTGGCATGCCTTTGGGGAGTTTCACTAAACATGAAATGGATAAAGCCACAGTGATGCACAGTAGAGAGAGAGAGAGAGGGGGGGAGAGAGAGAGAGAGAGAGAGAGAGAGAGAGAGAGAGAGAGAGAGAGAGAGAGAGAGAGAGAGAGAGAGAGAAGGAGGTGCAGATAGATAGATGAAGGGAGGGTAGGAGGGAAGGAGAGAAAAATGAAAAGATGTAATGGGTTCTTCTGTTTCAGAGAAAGAAGTGCTGCTGCTGCTGCCTCCGGAAGCTGCAGCCTTTCCTGGGACATAAGAGCATGGTGGTCTCAGGAGAGGCAGACTGTGTGGAAGGAGGCTATAAAATATCACCAGAGAGGACTGATTGGGACTGTGTGTTTCTGTAATCTGTGTATATTAGCCACGGCAGATTAATACATTTCCTTGCTCTTGGTTTCGCTCTGCCGTCGCGAGGTAGAATATAAACAGAGATGGTTATTCTAAGAAAGCACATGCGGGCATTAATTACTGACAATCTTCCAAGAGATGATCTGCCTGAAACTGTCTGCTCAATAGTGAAATGATTTGAATGGGTTACTCTAACATCATCCACCGTCCAGTCACTGCTAAAATAAGAATGCAGAGTCTTCCTCGATGGGAGTGGTGTCGTAAAAATGGATTAACCATCAAAATTATATGAATTAAACATCAACAACAACAATGTCATAAAAGAAAACATACACTGTAGTATATGAATGTATTACATTAATGAATTTATTTAGTAATTTAAACTGAGACAAGTTATGCACAAAGGGAAAGCCAATAAAATGTACTCTGGTCAGTGTGAAGCAATAAAAAACACTTACTTAGGGTTTGGCAAGAAAACCATTTGTGGCTGATGGGTACATTCTTAATTGTTCATATTACAAAATCATGCAAGCAAGTTTTAAAACACACTTCTGATCATGCTTGAGAGGTTAAATATGGCCTTCTGTTTGTTTATTTTGTCAACCACGTGCCCTGGTTTCCAATCCCTGTTGGAAATGTGTAATGTCAATTTAATTTAATTGCAAAGCCCTGAAGGGGGATCGCCTCTGCATGCACACGAGCAAGGGTAATGAGATCCATTATCCAATAGGACAGACATTGCTTTAAAATAGGTCTACTCAATGTGGGCCCACCATATGACACAAAAAGCCTGTCTGCCGAGTGTAAGTATGTAAGACCTGAGGGCCAAATGACACATGTTGTGAAGCCTCTCAGCCTCTGCAGAGAGGTGTGGCCCCCAGCTCCACAGGTCTGGATACAAACTTCCTAGCCAAGACCTGAGGATGAAAGGCCCAGGGACGTGCTGGCCATTGGGAAAAGCGGGCCAACATTAAAAATAAAATGTCGGACTTCGTTCCATTTTGGGGGCTGGGCGGCCAACAAATTAAATCGTCACTGTCGGGCAGAAACCTTGTATCTCCAAGTTTCAAATGTATACATTTTTTCACAAAGCAAAGCCCTGCTTCATCATACAAGGCCGTTGCACAAAAGTAGTGAAAACAGCAGATATACAAGCACACAACGCCTCGCCGTGCGAGGCATTGTGTGCCTGTAGATCGGCTGTTTTCACTAGTTCAAATCGTTTTTTTTAAATGATGAATACAAAACAAACATACAAGGTTTCCACCCGACAACGACAAAATATAATTCATGTAATTGGCCCACTGACTTGTCACTTGTCATGATCTGAAATGGCAAATCTTTGAGTAGCAGCAGCAGCACTAGAGAGAGATCTCTCTCTCTCTATAGCGCGCAATGAGGGCCTCTCCAACTCTTTTTCCCGGGCTGAATCAGGGGCCCAGCATGTCCCTGGAAAGGCCTATGCAGGAGTTGGACCACACTGTCCCCATTTCCAAACCTGAGACCCGCCAAATCTACATAGAGAGCCCTCAACTGACCTCCACATTTGTCTGAAGCAACAGTCAAGAGGAAAACCGTCTTAAACCACAAAAGCTGAAGATCAAGACTGGACAGACAAAGAGACCAGGTGGAGGTCGTAAAGGTGGTAGTGGTAGAGGTTCTGGAATGGATCTCACCCCTCTTAACTACATGAACCCTATTGCAATCCTCACAATGCGTCACAACAATGCAACATGTTGTGAGCTTTTAGATCCGCAATGTTTTAGCAAAAATATTTGGTGTAGAGGGAAATACTAGCTGATCTCATATAAAGCCCCCCTCATCACACTTCTCATGTACAGAAACAAATGCAAGATAGCCCCTTGATTCTGCCCACCCCAGGAAAAAGAGACGCTGGTAGAAAAAAAGAAATACAGATATGTGACACATTTCCTCCCCCTTAGCATGATGCCAGTCCCTAAACACCCTTAGCCTAGAAGCTCACAAGGTATCTATCTACCACCTACTTGTCTACACCAAATGCGTGCCATCACTGCAACTCAATGGCTACACATGAAGCTTCAGGGTCTGGAGCCATACCACATCCTGCCCTGCAACTGGGACAGCACATCCTGTCTGAATGGACACCAAGCTTGGCCCTCCAGAATCTCATAGATCTCTGCCATCTATGGTCTCTATGTCAACCAAGAATATGTAGACACACAGTACCTCCCAATTCTGAGGAAAGCCGGAAGACGAGGAAGTGGGCGGAATGCAGGTCATGAACGTCTGTGAGGGTGCATGTCCCTACTAGTCCAAGTGGGAAGTGCTTTGACCACCACAGAGGACACAAGAGTGTTCTTCTCTGTGGCTAAGAGGTATATCTCCACCTGAACAACTCAAAGCCATTTCGGGTCCACTACTCGCGGGTGCAAATGCCTCTTTGTCGCAAGGGTGGGGACCTTCTCCTTGACAGTAGATCTGTCACTTCATTCTGTGGCCCGGAAGATAAAAAGCTCTCAGAGACACGGAGCAGCTACTTGCCCAGACTAGCCGCAGCCAGAACTGGCTGTCTTATCCAAATTTCCTGAGGTAGAAAGAGACACAACATGTGGATGCATAAATGGAAGGGCCATGGCATGCAATTGATGGTTATGCACATATCCTCCAACTGACTTTGCATCAGGTCCACCCTCACAAAATTGGTCCTGCTCAACCCACTTCGGCTTCTTACTGGTCTTCTTCCCTCCAGCTGGAGCATCTAACTGACTGGACCCTGGCTGGCCATGAGACATGTCCCACGTATCACTTCCCTGAGACACCATATGGCAGAAATACACAGCATGTCTCACACCACGTCAAATAAGATGAACATGCATACAGTGATTAACAGTTGACACAATATGTTAATTATGTAAGTTGAAGTGCAAAGTGCAGCCCAGTTCAAGGGCAGATCAAATAGAACAATGAAGAGGGGCATCTGGATGGTGCAGGGGTAAAGTTCATGAGCACCACAGCGGAGACTAGGGTGCATCTGGCTTATGACGCTCCAACAAACACAAGCAAGTGTGTTCACGGAAGTAAGCAGGGAGGGCAATCTCTGCTGCTGCAATAGCGACTCCTGCAGGTTGGTCTGTTCAGCAGGGAGCAGAAATCAGAGCAATAGCGTGTTCCTCCGCATGACCGCATCATGCATCACTGTTAGGTCAAAAGAATGACTGGTAACGTTGAGTGTATCGAAGGAGACACATGGTTGTCTAAAGCTCTCTCTCTCTCTAGGTCGTCCTCAGACGAGCCTTCCATCGTCGCTTCCAGTCATCCCGGTTCTCCATACATATGGCCAGCTCGTTGGTACTTTGTGCTCCTACGTCTTTCTTGAGTACATCCACGTATGTTATTGTGGGACGTCCTCGTGACCGGTGCCCATGTGTTGGTTCCCACAGCACCAGTTTGCTGGCAGGAAGCTCCTGGGGTCTTTGGCAGTGTCCTGCTAGTCTCATTCTTCTGGCAGCAATTTTCTCGCTCACCCTTGGTATTCCCTCATACAGGCTCTTGTTGGTAACATGTGCACTCTTACTGATGTTAAGTAATGCACGCAGCATTCTAGTGTAGCACCCGTCAAGAGACTTCTGCACGGTTGGCTTCAGGGTCCAGCATTCACTGCCATAGAGGAGAACAGACTCCACCGTTGCAAAGAAGAAGCACTGGTTCACAAACACTGGGTCAGGACCCATTTGTGGGTCGGAGACACATTTTTATGGGTCCCTTAATTTTTTGTTTCCTACAATTTGTTTTTAATTATTATTATTTCAAAAACATTTCAATAAACAGTCCCCAAAAAGCAAAAAATGTCACGAATTAAAAACTACATTTGTAGATTTTTTCCCAGTAATTTCAAGAAGAAATCAAAGAAAAGTAAAAGAAATCCCATAAATTGGAACACAAATGTTTAAGAAGTAGTGAAAATAGCTGATCTACAAGCTCACAACGCGGCATGAAGCCTAGTTTGGGTCCTGGGCAAACGTCAAATTTCTCTGTTGGGTCATGAGCAGAAAAGTTTGAGAGACACTGGTCTAAAGCAGTGTCTCTTTAATGGGGTCACGGTATGTGTATCCCTGGGAGTATGCAGATGTAGCCTACTATAGGTGGTACCGGTACATGAGAGAAAGTGGAAAATAGAGAACGGTAGGTTCCGTACGGAACCATTGTTTACTTAGATATGGAAGGATGACCTCCCACTTGGGTAATGACGCCCCCTGGCGATCATTCAGAGAAACTACTTCAGCTCCCGTACTAACGTAGGTAGGAAGGGCCTGTCACTCAAACCGGAGTGACCCGCCTCCAGGCTATATAAACCCCCGGAGGCGGAAGTAACATCCTCTTAATACCACTCTCTGCCACATTCAGTGAAACAGAGGGGCATTACGTGGGAGGTCATCCTTCCATATCTAAGTAAACAATGGTTCCGTACGGAACCTACCGTTTACTGTCAATATTCCAGGATGACCTCCCACTTGGGATTCTTAAACTCCCCTCTAAGCCACAACCTACTCTCATACCCTCACACACCCCTCATACGGGTGAGCACAGCCCAAACGGGCGTGACCCATCACCCAGAAGGTCCCAGGCCCACCGGACCTGGGTGTGAAGGCATGAGAAAATAAAGAGAGACCCTGACAGACCGAAGTCCGCCTCATTCAACTAGATGAAAAGGACAAGTCCGCCTTATAAGTAAGACACACTATATAAGGAAAACACAGGGTCCCCCCAAAGTACCCCAGGTGGCTACATGCCCACCTGTGGGAGGGGAAGATCCGACTCCTCTATGACGTAGAGGAGGCAACTGCACCCAGAACCGAATGCGCTAGCGAAGAGGATTCGATATCCAGGTGATAGTAGGCTGCAAAGGTAGAAGGCGAAGACCAATTCGCTGAAACACAAATCTCCTGAACAGAGACTCCCTTTGCCAGTGCCCACGAAGTAGCCACACCTCTAGTGCTATGGGCTTTAAGTGCCGCCGGCACTTCCACACCCGCACTAGAGTAAGCCAGCCTAATAGCATCCACAATCCACCTCGAAAGAGTGGGTCTAGACACCGGCTTTCTGACAAGAACATTGCCCATTTCTACAAAGAGCTGAGAAGAAGCTCTAGAACCAGCAGTCCTGTCACAGTAGGCCTTCAATGCCCTGACAGGACAAAGGCAATTCAGCCGTTCATCCTCCACCGAGACAAACGGAGGAGGATGAAAAGCCAGAAGAACAACAGGCTCCTTAGGAACCACCATGTTCTTAGGAACAAACTTAAGATGAGGCTTGAGCAACACCTTGAGATCATTGTTCATAAACTGCATGCACTCCGCAGACACCGAGAGAGCTTGCAGGTCACCAACTCTTTTAGCCGTGGCCAAAGCCAGCAAAAGAGCCGTCTTGAAACTCAAAAGTTTCAAAGGCATCCCTACAAGCGGCTCAAAGGGAGCCCGACATAGGCCCCCTAGAACCACCTGCAGATCCCAAACTGGGAACAAAGACCTAGTCACCGGCCTCAAACGTTCAACTCCTTGCATGAACTTGATGACCTCCGGGACTTTAGAAGGTGCCTTGCCCGCCACCCCCAGGTGACAGGCATTAATAGCCGCCAAATACCCCCTAAGGGTAGAAAATGCTAGACCACTTCTCAAGCGGTTCTGCATAAATTCCAGAATTTCCTGGGCTGACGCCACATGAGCCACCACAGGTGGAACACGCGACTCACACCAGTCCTCAAAGGCATTCCACCTTCCATCATAAGACGCCCTCGTAGAGGGCGCCTTAGCACTCTGAATGGTATCAACCACTTCAGAAGAAAAACCGGCTGCCAGCAGGTTTAACCTTTCACGTGCCAAACCCACAGGTCTAGGACCTGCAGGTCTTGGTGGAAGATCTCCCCCCTGGCCTGACTCAACAGGTCCCTGCACTGAGGCAGCTGCCAACCCGGTTCGCAAAGGAGAGGGGCGATCGCCGATCTCCACGTGCCCTTGTAGGGAGCCACCAGGAGCATCTCCAGACCGAACCTCCTGACTCTCTCCAGAGTGGGTCGGATTAAGTCGAAGGGGGGAAACGCGTACAGTAGACCTCTCGGCCACGTGTGCGCTAAGGCGTCCAACCCCAAGGGAGGACTGCCCTTCACCGCGAAGAACAACGGACACTTCGTATTCTCCGCTGACGCAAACAGGTCCGCCACTGGCTGACCAAACTTGCGAAAAATCTGGCTCACCACCCTGGGGTGGAGAGACCAATCCTCGTAGCGAGGACCTCCCCTGGACAGGAGATCTGCTCCGCTGTTGAGGAGACCTGGGACGTGTGAGGCCCTGATCGACTTGAGGCGCGACAAGCACCAAACCGTCAATTCTCGAGCCAGACGGTCCAGTGGCAACGACGACAGGCCCCCCTGTTTGTTGACATAAAACATGGCCGTCGTATTGTCTGTCCTGACCAGGACGTGACAATGCAAAATCCAAGGCTCGAAATGCTTGAGCGCCAGGAGTATAGCCATCAACTCCAAATAGTTGATGTGACGACCCCTCATCTCCAGAGGCCAAAGCCCCTGCGCTGTGCGCCCCTCGAAAGTGGCTCCCCATCCACTGAGACTGGCGTCTGTCGTGATCGACTTGTGGGAAACCACCTCGCCAATCGAGACTCCGCTGGTGAGGAACCCCTCCACCAGCCACGGAGACAGGGCGATCGCGCAGGAAGGGGAAACCGTAACCTTCTTGTACTTCAAGGAGGGCGGGATCCCGAGGGATAACATCCATCTTTGAAAAGGTCTCATATGAAACCTGCCCAAACGCAACAGATGTACTGCGGAAGCCATCATTCCCGTCAGTACCATGCAACTCCTGTAAGTGACCTCCTGGCCCACTTGAAAGGAGTCGAGACATTCCCGAAACCTGTCCACCCTCTCCTCTGAGAGACGGGCCGACATGTCGGATGAGTCCAGAAGGACCCCAATGAATGTAAGACGACTTGCTGGAGTCAGCATGCTCTTGCCGTGGTTGACTATGAAACCTAAGGCCTTCAGGTGAGCCAAAACCACTTGTGTGTGACGCGCCACTTCGTGGGCGGAGCTCGCTGAAATCATCCAATCGTCGATGTACGTCGCCAACCTGACGCCCTGCTGTCTCAGCGGGGCGATGGCTGCTTCGGTCACTTTCACGAAAACCCTCGGGCTCAGTGACAGACCGAAAGGGAGTACTGTATACTCGTACAGGCGACCCTCGAAGGCGAACCGAAGGAATTTCCTGTGTGGGGGATAAATCTGGACGTGCTGATAAGCATCCTTCAGATCCACTGAACAGTGGAAATCCCCTTGCCTGACCGACCGTAACATGGTGGGTACTGTTAGCATCCTGAAAACGTACTTCTTCAGGTACACGTTTAGTGCCTTTAGGTCCAGGATGGGACGTAGCCCCCCCCCCTTTTTGGGCACCAGGAAATAACGGCTCCAAAATCCCATGCGGGATTGGGTCCTGTCCAGCTCCACTATAGCACCCTTGCTTAGCAATGAGCTGATCTCTTCTCTCAAAAGACTTGCTTTTAAACCACGTGCTCTGGTATGAATAACCCTGCTCGAAAGCGGGGGTATATCTGCGAACTGTAACCTGTAACCCCTGGTTATCGTTCGAAATACCCAATGGCTCGGGTTGCATAACTTCCACTGGCGCGCACAGCGTGCTAGCGTGTTTTGAGCGAGAGAAACCCCACCACTGTGCTTCCGTGACGGCGGAGCTTTTTGGCGGCCGGACCGGAAGTGGGGAACCTGCGTATCCGTATCCGGAACGACCGGATGCGGAGCGCAAGGGTTCAATAGGCCGCATGGCGGAAACACCTTCTGGTTGTACCGCTTGACTAGCGGAGCTATTTTGCGGCGGGACCGGAAGTGGGGAACCTGCGTATCCGTATCCGGAACACCCGGATGCGGAGCGCGGGGGTTCAATAGGCCGCAAGGTGGGAACACCTTCTGATTGTACCGCTTGACTAGCGGAGCTCTTTTGCGGCCGGACCGGAAGCGGGGAGCTAGCGAATCCGTATCCGGTGAAACCGGAAGCGTTCGGTTTTCGCTCGATAGAGCGACAGGAAGAGCAAAGCGATTCGACTGATAAACAGACTCGCCCACAACTAAAGCATTCTCCCCTGACAGGAGAGGAACTTTTACGTTTAATACCTGCTCTAAGGCCTTTATGCTTGTCCCTTGACCCGGGCTCATAGTAGGCCGACAGAATTTCTGACTCAAGGTTAAATTCATAGCATTGCTCACGCGAGGGAAAATCCACTCGCGCGCATGAGGAACCATATAATTGTTTGACGTTAACATTACTGGTTGCTGATAAAACCTCTGACTGATTAAAGAGTCCTGACGGGACTCCATCATTCTTACAGGAGGCATGCATAAAGGATTCATATTGTCGACGCGAGGGATATCCCACTCACGCGCTTGAGGAACCACATAATTGTTTGACATTAACATTACTGGATTCTGATAAAACCTGTGATTGATTATCGAGTCCTGACAGGACTTCATCATTACTACAGGAGGCATGCACGATGGGGTCGTCTGTGCTAGTGCGAGAGAGTTGGACAGAGACAGACTTTGCTCTTTCAACATGTTTATTGTCGACACAGGAGGCATCAAAATCAACATTTTCATTTCCCCGACACGGGGTACCGAAAAACGCCCTCGTTTGGGGGGAGGGGGACCGAGAGACACCTCGGACCCCCGCCCCAGCACAATTCCCCTCTTCAAAGTGTCATTTGCGCTGTCCCCTACCGCGGCCACCGCGGTATGAAGACTGCTGCCTGCCATCCTTGGACGGGCGGCGCGGCTGAGCGCGCTCGGGAACCACAGCCTTGCTGCGGGGCCTGTCAGGCGCCCTGGCTGCAGAGGCTCCCCTGGAGGAAGACGAGTGCTTCTTAAAAGAAGCAGAGCGGCCCCTTTCCTTGGCGCGGGAGGAGCGGGACGTCCTCCTAGCTTGCTGCGGTTCATCCTGTGGCACTGTGGTGGACTCGACGATGTCCTTAGCCGCCTTGAAGAAGGTAACTCTACCCTGCAGCAGCTCCAAGCCCCCACCCATGAGGGTGGTGGGACTGTTCTCCATGTTTATGAGAGACTTGTACATCTCCCCGCGAGGACCTAGAGGCTTCTCGCCCACGTCCCTCTTAGGCTCGAGGTCGACATAGTCGAGCCAGCGGGCTCTCTCAGACTGGAGGTTGTAGTCCATGGACCTGCCCATCCACTTAACCGCATGCCAATTGACCTTCAGCATGATGTCAAATAGAGTGTTCAGTTCAGCTGTGTGCTCCCCCGTGGGCAGACCTTTGACCAGGTCCTTGGTGGAAGCGAGCAAGAGCTGGATCAGATTCAGGTCCTTAGCGGCCAGAGCAGCGGACCGGTAGGCGTTACGAGCCCTGTCCGACTGCAGCTTGTCCTCCAGGACAGTGAACCCCGGCGGGTTGGTGCCGACGGGGCCAACAAACGGCCCGTTTTTAGCTGTGCCTACATCTTTGTACTGGGGTCTGACGGAACTCAGAAAAGATTGTGCCAACAGGTGGTCCAGGTTAGGGCAGGTGGACATGCCTGCCTCCGCACCGCCCACCAAATCCAACACAGAAAAAGGCAGCTTCCTGGGGTCTTTATGTGTCTTCCATGAGGAATGGAGGGCCTTGGTGAAACCTTTCACCAGCGGCAGCCTGGAGAGGACATACGGGGCGGGAACCGAAGGCTCCTGCCCGGGCATTTCGTCATCATCCTCGGCCTCTTCAGAGGGGAGAGGAGGTGGCAACTCCTCTCCAACTCTGGCCAGAGCTCTCATGTAGACTGTGAGATGATCCAGCATTTCTGCTGCAGAATCGACGTCCTCTGCTCCCGCTTCACTCGCTTGACTGGCGGGTGGAGGGGCAGTGGTGCCTGAGGAGGCCTGGGAGCTCCCTGCGGCGTCCAGTTGACGTGCTGGAGCCGCAGGGGCATTACCTTTCACAGTGACCGTGAGTCGAGAACCCTCGTCCTCGACGGAGTCCTCCTCCTCCTCGGCCGTGTATCCAGAGTATTCAGAACCAGAACCCTCGCTCTGACAGGAGCTCAGGTCCGACTCTCGCCTGAAGGTCTGGACTGTTTTGGTGATGCTCACGTCGAGGGGGACGTCCCCGACGGTCACATCCAAGCGTTTCTTTTTGGGCACCGCGCCCGAAGGGGAAAAGGCTACCGGAGATTTCTGGATGTTAGCCTTCTTGGTCGCCTTCTTAGCGGCGACTTCACCAGACCCGCCAGCTCCAGTGACAGTGGAGCTAGCTGCGGTCGGTTGCGCGGCAGGCGGTGTCTCATGTAGCACGGCGCCATCTTGACTTGGAATGGCGCGCTGATTGCCAAGCGGATCTCCGGAAGGCAGCGCCGCACCTTGACCAACGGTGCGGGCCGCCTGGGGAAGGAAAGACTGGGCTGTGGGGTTGAGAGCAGTGGACCCACCTGGTGGAGCGCAGGCCCCGAGGCCTGCCCTGGCTAGGTAGAACCGGTGTATCAGTACATCGTGGTCGTAGGCCACGCAGCAGTCACAGAAAGGTCCTGCTCTCCCCTGAGGACTCAGTGCAGAGAAGGCGTGTGCAACGCCCATGCAGCCGACACAGAGATGGTGAAGATCCTGTCCGTCGATGAGTCCTGGACAGCCTGGACATTGCCTCGGCAGGAAAGCCAGAGGATCCATGGCGAAGCACTGTAGATAGAGTTAACCAGAAGCAGACGAGCTAACAAGCTAACGGCTAAGGCTAGGCCACGCTTGATTCGGGCAGGGCCTGAACAAGCGGTAAGCAGTGTAGCTAACGTTAACAATAGCAGACGAGCTAACAAGCTAACGGCTAATGCTATGCCACGCTTGCTTCGGCGGAGGCCTGAACAAGCAGTAATAATCCTTTGTTATAAAAGGAAATAACCGTCGATTTAGGACGGAACAAGAATAAGTATTCTTAAGTACGGGTTAATTCAACACTCGCCAGTGGGCGACTCCAATGCCACCGCTTTAGGCTAATGCGCGAAGAATAATAATACAAAGGCTGAGTTTCAACTTATCTGAATGTGATATCGCAGAGAGTGAAAAGAGGATGTTACTTCCGCCTCCGGGGGTTTATATAGCCTGGAGGCGGGTCACTCCGGTTTGAGTGACAGGCCCTTCCTACCTACGTTAGTACGGGAGCTGAAGTAGTTTCTCTGAATGATCGCCAGGGGGCGTCATTACCCAAGTGGGAGGTCATCCTGGAATATTGACAGTAAACAAAGTATTTTACTGTAATGTTTGCTGATAAAACATTGACAAAACCTGCTTAGTTACAAAAAAAAAGAAGAATTGCCTATAATTGTTTTATTTTGAACATATTGACATTGAAACTGGACTTAATGAATGTTTTGTCTACAGTTTAAAAGAAATCTGCCCTGGAGGCACTAACCCCAACTTTTTCCATTCCATTTCTCACTCTTTCATAGCATCATGCTAGCTATGGTTTTGTCTTGCCATTCTCTAAACAAAATGTTGGATTCAGAAATCAGGGAAAAGCGATAATGAAGCCAAGAAACATATTCAGAATCACTGGTCTACCGCCTCCCCAAGAC